>NC_072779.1:32497319-32797319 GCF_022539595.1 Amphiprion ocellaris | reverse complement strand
AAAACATCCAGAAAAAATAATGCAGACACACAATCTACACACTTAAATCTAATTCTTCTCTCACAAATCTCTCTCTGCATGCTTTAAAATGCAGACTGAATAGCGCTCAGGTTAGTTTTGTGACGTTACGGTTCATGTACTTCCATGATTTACACAGAAATGGCAGAAAAACAGACTCACTTGCTGTGTTTATACTCTCTGTTTAGTTTAAAATAAGCTTAATTTTTGTTTTTCTGAAAGAAGTATAACTCTTGTGGGTTTTTTTGTGGTAAATTGTGGCTTTTTCCTGCATTTTACTGTGCATTGATTTAGCTTTTTCACATCCAGTTGAATTAATATCTTTGACTTTGACACTGACTTTCCTTACAGTCTACATACTTTTCTCACCAACATGTGGCAGCATCAGTACAACTCTAAACCTTTTTAACAGTAAATGAATTGAGGTTCTGAAGGCTAAAGCAACAGCAGCAGGAAAGAGAGCTGATTTTTGGGCTCTGGAGTCGGGATCAAAAATTCAGAGAACTCGGAGTCAAAAAGTCATTAAAAGTTAATAGAATCACCATAAATTTAGAATGAAGAGTTAAAACGCTCCCAATTAAGAGTGCACTTGATCAGGAGGAGCCACTTTGGTTTCATCCACTTCACCGTTTCCATGAAGTCGTCAAACAGCAGGTTCCTCCGCAGGCTGATGGTTCTGCAAAGCCGCTTTTTAAGGCATGATCCAAGAGGATTGTTTTACTTTTTAGAAAGTCCAACCTCAAAATGATGTGTGCATAAATAACACAGCAGAAGACTCTAAACCAGGGGTGTCAAACATAAGGCCCACGGGTCAAAAGCACCCCACCACTGCAAAGTGTCAAAAAAAACAAAGAAAAAAATTTCAGGAGCAAATTTAGCAGAGAGTAAGACAACTTAATTCCAGACATTTGTGCACCCTAAAGAATAAAGTTCTGTTAAAATGAAACTTTACTGAGGAAACTAACATTGAACATTGTGCAATATAATGTCAGTCTGGTTCGGTGGAACCCTGTTGTTGATGCGCTGAGACAGCTTTTTATGTAAATTTAAAGTAATTTCTAGATCTTGACAAGTTGTTTTGGTCATAAAGTCAAATACTGGATCGTTCAGCGACTGAATGTTTTGTTCCTTTGTAGATAATCTGTGATCTCTGTGTTGTAATGTGTAAATGATAAACTGAGGCATAATATTGTTGAAATTTCACTTATTTTACCTAAGAAATTTTAGGTTGTTCATGATGTTTTGTAAAAAGATAGCTCATTAAATGCAAACATGTTCAGAATGTATTTTTTTTGTGCTAAAACAAAGGGAAATATTTGTTATTATAGGTTACTGTGCTGTGATTTTACTGGTTGAGATCTTATTGGATCTGTACTAGAAATAGTTTGACGCCCCTGGTCTAAATTGTGTGGATGAAGTGAAGGATCTGTGGGCTTCAATCAGCTCCAAGTGCCTCTGATTTGTGTGTTTTTAGCTGCTAACATTAGCCTGCAGCTCCAGGGTTTGTATATTTGGTCCGTATGTTTGCTGTTTTTCATGCAGGTGTGTGTGAGTCTGTTTTCTATCACCGCCTCCGTCTGTCTCCAGTGATCTACAGCTCATGCAGCTGCGTTTCCAGCTTCCCGTCGTGTTAAACAGCCTCGTTGCCGCTATGGAGACAGCCGAGGCCTCTCAGATTGAGACGGATTGAAGTGGCTGCACCTCATGTACAGTCGGAGCGGTAATGAGTTAACCGGAGCAGGGCGAGTGATGTACGAGCTGCCCTCCCGTCCGGGTCTTTCCACTCCAGCAGACCAGGCCTGTTCGTTAGCAGGAAGAGTGGCCTGCAGGGAGGAGGAGGGCTGATGTAATGGAGAGATCTCGGCGCTGTTAACATTTCAGTTCTTCTTGATTATCTGAACCTCGTCTGCCCTCAGCGCCCACCTGCAACCACCAAATGCAATAAGTCAAAAAACCAAAACACACATCCTCCTTCAGGAATCGAGTGCTCCCTGCTCGGCCCGTTGGCTGGAAAATATCTTCCTTTTACTGTTTCTGATTGCAACTCAGCCTCATCTGAGACTGTCTCATCCACTGCAGGGATACAGATGGTTCCCAGCTCAAGTGTTTTCCCTTTTAAACCCTGAGAAACTCTTTCTGAACTCGCGCTGCTGTGACCGCGATGAATAACTCATCATCTGATGTCACGTCAGCGTTTAACTGGATTTTACTGAAAAACAACCAAAAAACTTAATGTTATCAGTACTTTCAACATTAACTAAACACTAGAGATGATTTAAAGACAATGAAAAATGAAAGTAAATGGCTCAGAAACTGTATAGACAGCAGAAATCATCGTGTCATCATCAGCCTGATGACACATCTCTCTATAGCTGAAAAACAGCCAAAAAACTTAATATTATGAGTACTTTTAACAATACTTAAACACTAGAGAAGATTTAAGGACAAAAAAATATTTTTTAAAAAATGTAGCATGGCTCAAAAACTGTATGCAGAGCAGGAATATAGATTCTGCATGGTGAAACATCTCTCTATAGCTGAAAAACTACCAAAAAACTTCCTGTTATCAGTACTTACATTTAGTATTAAGCAATAGAGAAGATTTAAGGACAATAAAAAGTCAAACTAAATACAGAATGACTCTCAAAAACTATATACAGAGCAGCAATATACATTCAGCACAGTGAAATATCTCTCTAGAGCAAAAAAGCAGGCAAAAAACTTCATGTTATCAATACTTACAGTAAGCATTAAACACTAGAGAAGATTTAAGCGCAATAAAAATGTAAAAATGCAGTCATTCTTCAGCCTAATCAGCTGCACTTTAGTATCTTTGCAGCGGTTAAAACTATTCTGAGCTGCAGCCGCCTCAGCACTGATGAACAGCGTCTTCTTAGAGGCCAGTTTTTTGATGAATGGGAGCAAAAATTAGACTTGTAATCTGTTCTTTTCTGTTTGCAAACACACAGATGTACATCTGCCGAAAGTCACAGGTAGCTTTGTGGACTTTATCAAAGCAAACAGAAGATTGATTGTGATCTGACAGAAGGACGTTCCAGACCCGACTTTAATCAAATACTGCTGCTGTGAAGTCACATGAAATATGTAAAAGACAGAAGACGTCTCGGTCACATCTGAGTTACAGACAGATACAAATTGTTTTGTTTTCTGGAGAAATGAAAGGTGAAAAGAAGATGAATATCCTGGGAAACATGAGGACATTTTATATGAAAACACAAACACACAAATACACCGATGTGCTTGAGTTTTATACAGATAATTAGAGTCCCTTACAGCAGCGGTCCCCAACCACCGGGCCGCACAGAAAGAATATATTTTTTTTTTATTTTATTTCCAAAGTCTGCAGGTGTTTTATTTTGAAAAATGACTACATCGTCTTCCCGTCACTTCCGTCTGTGCTCGTTTCCTGTGGTTGAGTCTGTCAGTTTTCATGAAGCCATTTACTGTAGTGTGCAGATGTCAACTTGTTGGGCCCAGAAACTAAAAACACATCAGTTTCAAAATAAAAGCTTTCTTACATCATTCTCTAATCAACCACAACATTAAAACCATCAACTGCTGAAGTGTACAACATTGATTTTCTTGTAAAAATGCAATGTTTTGCTTGGAAATCTGGGGTCCTGGTATTCATCTGGAAGTTACTGTGACATGTACCACATACCTAAACATTGTTCCAGACCGAGAACTCTAATTTTGGGGTAACAGCACTCCCCCAGTAAGACAATGCCAACCACGAAAAAACTGCTCAAGAACAGCTCGAGGAACACAACCAAGAGCCTCCAAACTCTCTAAATTGCAGTGCAGTGGATCATTAGTGGGATGCTTCAGAACAAACCCAATCCATCAAAGTCGAAGCCAAACCTGTCGGCAGTGTGTTTTATTTTGAAAAATGACTAGAGCGTCTTCCACTCTCTTCCATCTGTGCTCGTTTCCTGAACTTGACTGTCAGCTTTCATGAAGCCATTAAATGAAACCGTCAGTCGAACATCTGCCAAAATGAATCAAGAACAAACGTCTCTGGAGAGTTTCTTTGAAAAGACGGAGAGACTCGATGCTGAGACAGAAGGAAGAGTACATTTTATTTGATTATTATTTGTTATCTGCACAATGACTGGTCCATAGAAAATTGTCTTACTTGTAACTGGTCCAAAAAACGTTGTAGACTGCTGCTTTACAACATGAAACCTCTGATGCTGCAGAGCTTAACTGGGAAACCTGTGGTCCTGACATCCATGTGGATGTTTCGTCACGTACTAATCCACCTAAACACTGCATCAGACCAAGCAGTAGCCTCCTCTAGTTGGTCAGCGACCAGAAGAACTGCTCAGGAACGACTCGAGGAACATGACCAAGAGCCCAAAGTGTTGACTGGTCCTTCAAACTCCCCAGATCTCAATCCAGTCATGCAAGAACAAGCCCAATCCAAGATTTAAAGGATTTTCCGTCAGACGTCACAGGACTCCCCAAGAGATCCCGTGTTCGTAGTCCAGTTAGTCAGAGCTGTTTTGGAATCATAACAAATTATAACTAAACATTAGTCAGCTGGTTTTAGCCCTCTGAACCCCAGCATGTTTGAAAGACATTCAAAATGGAACCATTTACCTGAGCTAGAAACTGTAAGAACCAACAAAATCATCTGGTACTTGAACTACTTCAACCTGTTAGGTCCAGATCTCATCTTAACCCTTTATGGGGCAAGTGATCATATTTGGTAACTTCTGTACACATTAAATATGGCGTTGCTCTCGCCTCTCAGTGAGGTCGAGAAGCATGTGGTTTTCATCCAGCCAATCAGCAAAGATCACTCTACGTTCAAGCACACTACACTGTGGCATTGAACCAATCAGCAGAGGCCTGGAACGTATCAAACTTTCTCTTTTCTCTGAAGTTGGAAAAAGACAGACTTGCGGCTCGGTCCTCTTCCTTATTTGCAGTCATGGTTAGTTGATGAAACTCACACATTTTACAGCTGAATACCGTAATTTCCAGACTATTGAGTACTTGAATATAAGCCACACCCACTAAATTTAAAAAGAAAAAAAGTTTTGTACATATATAAGCCGGACATGACTATATGTCCACGTTGTAACATGAGATATTTACACAGAAAGATTTTTTTTTACTTTTAATTAAATGAATGTCTTTTTTTTCAAACAGTGCCTGTAACAAGGAAGTAAAACACATAGAATCAGTTTATGCTGCTGACTCCATTGATGCCAAGCTTACATTCAGCAGCTCTATTTCCTTCTTCAACAGGCAGATCGATTGCCTTTAACGTAAAAGCTGCATCATATGCATTTCTTCCTGTGTTTTCCATGATGAGGGTGTGTGCATGAAGCGCAAAATGACCGATCTGAACAATGTAGTGTGAGTGTGTTTGATTTAATTCGAACAGTTTCATTGGTCCACTGTGACCTCTTTGATAATTTTATTGGTCTGATGTGACGAGGCTAAATGTATTGATGGCATGAAGCTCGCATGTAAAAATCTATACATTAGCCGCATCGTTGTATAAGCCGCAGGGATCAAAGCGTGAGAAAAAAGTAGTGGCTTATAGTCCGGAAAGTACAGTAGTTGTGTTACGTGATAACAAATGCATTTCTTGGAATGTTTTTTCACCACTAACGTTCAAGGAACCGTATATGGAAACTTCACTGACCTTGAATTTCAACATGAACATTAGAAATTTTGAAAAATGTCACAAAAGTTAAAAAGTCTTTTTATGTCCTCCAATAATTCTAGGGTTGAAATTTTGAATTTCAAAATATTTCAATGGATGACCTTTAAAGGGCTGAAGCCACGATATTTGATCAAAATAACTTCATTCTGCATGGTTCATTTAAAAAAAAAATCACCAAAAATAAGCCATTTGTACTCACTAGATTCTGTAGAATAAACAAGAAATACTGTACTCTTTTAAAAAGCCTGACTTAGCTGCGACACAAGACTAAAATCGAATGTCTTTTCATTTAAACTGCAGTTTCTGTTCAATCTGATCAATCAGCTAAATGCAGCATGGCTCAAAAACTGTAAACAGAGTAGGAAGATACATTTAGCATGGTGAAACATCTCTCTGGAGTTGATTAGTGTGAAAAAAAATGTAAATACTTCATTATCTGTATGGTATATGACATTATTCCTGCATCATTCTGCACAAAAGACAGTTCTGAGTTCTCTCTAGCTCCAGTCATGGTTTTGCTGTGTTCATAGAGGTGCAGGTTTTAATAAATGAGCCCAGATTGAGGTCAAATTGTGACAAAATGAGCAGAAACAGTTCGGAGTCCAGAAGGTTAATATTGTGGCTGGTCGGTGGATTTTCAATCAAAGACACTCGTGTCTCAAGATGTAACTGAAAAGACCTTTAGAATAAATTAGAATTGCACAGAACACTCAGTCCATCATGAAGAGAGTGACTGGTAGCCAAATGAAAAATACTTTTAGCCTTTAAAAGCTGAATTTAGAGCATTTCATGGTCTGAACTGGGGTAATATAATTTCAAACATTTTAGAGACCTTCTCAGAGGTAATGAACACTGTACAGACGCTGCATATTCACAGTTCCTTATGGAGGCTGATTGACTTACAAAATGTCATTACAGTGAGAGACAGAAGTCTGTTTGGTTCCTGCTGCCACCGACAGATTAATGAGAGAGAGGGAGGCTTCAGAAACACTCCATGCTTTCCATTTTCTGTGTCCATCCTCAGTGGAGCCTGCAGTCAAAGCGAAGCGAGGCGAACCGTTGTGACAGCGCTTTGGATCGGTGCTCCTGGGAGTCGCAGCGCTACGGTGGCAGCACATCGGCCCGCTGATCCACCTCCACCCCGAGCCCCGGGAGGCGGCCGATCGAGGCCCACAGGGGCAGCTTGACCTTCCCCACCTCGGCCAAACCGGCAGCAGCTCCCCAGCAGCTCAGCGCCGGATGCTGGTTATTCATGTTTGTTGTGGAACACAGATTCCAGGGAGAAATGTGGTGAGGTCAGGGTGAAGCCTCTGCTGCTGTCCTTTCTGGAGCAGAGGAGAACAGAAAACATGGGCTGATGTTTCTGACCCAGGAAGTCACAGCAGGCTCCAGCGTTTCAGATGATTTTACTGACTGTTGGGATATCCAGACGTCCACCGGTTTCTGTTTTTCTAGGGTTTTTTTTTTGTGATTTCTGATCCAGATAAGCTCCGAGATTTCTGCCGCTACCCTCAACTCAAGTCAAAGCAAAGATGCCAGAGTTTATTTATCAAATGTCTCAGAAAGTTTCCCAAGAGTTGCACCGAATGCGACTAAAAATAGAGAGTTTGTTCTGGTTTTATGACTCCTTCATGCAGCGGCGGTGATGAAAATCCTCTCGTATCTTGTTGAACTGATGTAATTTCATCCAGTGTGGGCTAACACACTCTAGCAATATGAATACATTTCCTAAATCCAGCCCTGTTGTCTGTAATTTAAAAGAAATGAATGCTACAGTTGGCATGAATGCAGCTTGTTGAACCTCTCTCACCTGAAACTCCACTGATTTGTCAGAAACCTCCATGGCGTCCCATTTTAACACACCAGGTACCATTTATTGCCATATTTCAACATGCGCAGCAGTTTGAATGAGCTGTAAACTTCTGAAAATGTCAGAAATAGATGCTATGAGTTTGTAGCTAAATGTTCTCTACTGATGTTTTCACTGTTGAATCTTTAAAGGTAACGAGTAGTTTGCCTTCTACGTGATTAACGTTGTGAAAGAGAGGATTCCAACCTAAACCAACGGTGCTTTTGCAAACTTAAGTAGTTTTTTCCTTGAAACTAAACCAAGCAGTGAGAGAAAATCCTGTGAACCTTCTGAATACAGAAAAACTTCAAAAATGTGTTTCAATTAAAAAGCTTTTTAATAAATAATAGTTATTTCAAGCTTATTGATGCTGTTGACAACATAAAATCACTTTGAATTTAGTGAGTACGTTGAATTATCAGAGTTTAAATGAACAAGATTTTACCGTCATTGGAAAACTACATATTAAAACTGACACATGCTTGTTTTTGTTTGTTGAACAGTCTATTAGCCAAAAGCTTGCTGTTAAAGTGGAAGTTATCGTGTTACAACATGTAAATGGTGGTTCAACTTGCAACAGTCCATCTATATTTCACTATGCATTAACCAGTTATCAACCAGACTAATTATCAAGGAAATATTTGGCATATCTAGTAGCTATATTCTATAGAAAATACATGTTAACACTACAATAAAGTCTTAATGTAAAAATGTCTTAATAATAGAAAACGTGTCTAAACAATATAAAATACACAATATAACACAACTGAATGTGTCTTAACACACTAAAATGCATCTTAATACTGTAAAATACATCTTAATGCTTTAAAACATGTCTTAACACTGGAAAATCTGTCAGTAAAACACATCTTAACACAATAAAACACGTCTGTACACTATAGCATACATCTTAATACTATAAATGCATCTTAGTACTATAAAAAAGTATAAACAATATTAAATACATCTTAACAATATAAAAAAGTCTTAACACAATAGAACGTATCTTAACACTGTAAAATACATAGTTTTATTTTATAATACATCTTAACACTGTAAATTAAAAATCTAAATACAACAAAATAGTCTGAACACAATAAAATAGTCTCAACTCTATAAAGTATAACTTAACATTATAAAACATGTCTGTACACCATAAAATATATTTCACTCTATACAACATGTCTTAAAATTATTAAAGAATCATAAACAATATAAAATATGTCTTAAAAATATAGAAAAAAAACCTCAACACAATAGAGTGTGTCTTAATGCATGAAAGTACATCTTAACGCTGTCAAATACATCCTTAGACGAGGAAATACATCTGAACACTATAAAATTCATCTTAACACTGGAAAATATGTCCATGAAATCCATCTTAATGCTATAAAATACATCTTAATACTACAAAAAAGCATCAATAATATTAAATATGTCTTAACAATATAAAAAAAGTCTTAACACAATAGAATGTATCTTAACACTGTAAAATAAAAATCTAAACACACAATAAAACATGTCTGTACACCATAAAACATATTTTCACTCTAAAAAACATGTCTTAAAATTGTAATAATATATGTCTTAAAATATAGAAAAAAAACACAATAGAATGTGTCTTAACACATTAAAGTACATCTTAACGCTGTAAAACACATTTGACAAGAAAATACATCTGAACACTATTAAATTCATATTAACACAAGAAAATACTGCTTAACATTAGAAAATGTGTCCATGAAATACGTCTTAAACATTAAAAATGATGTCTTTAACTCTATAAAATACATCCTCAGATGAGAAAATACATGTGAACACTATAAAATTCATCTTAACACTGGAAAATATGTCCATGAAATCCATCTTAATGCTATAAAATACGTCTTAATACTGTAAAACCGCCATCAGAAATCCGTTTAAATGTCACCAATCCTCTCATCCGTCTGTCCTGCACTGCTCACTGCTTTTCCCGGTGCATTGTGGGATACTTTGAGTGACTATATAGGGTGTAACAACAGTAACTAAACACTGGGAGTGAACTACAACATGCTGAACTGGCTGTATAGCTGTAGTAGTTGTAATCTGTCTTTGTGAGAGAACTTTCTCAGACTCTGTTTGCTCTATAAGAACCTCAGCAGAGGAGATGTTTACCTCCTCCTGTAATCTGAGCGAGCAGTGCCACCCATATTTATGGCTCGGAGACAAACCCTTTCTCAGAGCGCCGAGCTAAATCCAGCCTGTCATATAAAGGGCTTGTTGTTGTGCTGCTTTATGGGACGATTGGTGCAGCTGGAGAGTCCTCAGTCAGCCTTAAAACAGTGTCATTTTCTATTAACCTCTGGGCGAGCACATTTAAGGTGTCCTGGAAGCAAATTATTATTGTTGCTTGTGTTGTTCCCTCCCCGACGTCTCCCGTTCAATCTGCCCTTAATAAACAGCGGCTCACTGCAGCGAGCTGCAAATTGAGTTTTCTTACAAACCATCATCATTTTGTGTCACTGCTGACAAGTGCGGTAGGAATGCCGTTATTTCCACCGCTTCTCCAGGCATTTATGTGTAAATGTAGCAAACGGGAGGTTCGTGTTCGACACACCTTCCCTCCAAATCCTTTGTTTGTTTCCTGTAAACGCTTAGAAGCCAGTTTTCTGCAGAGAGGTGAACACATTTCAGTGAAGTTCCGGGAAAAGTTGTGCCATTAGGAAGGTTGTATGAGCATCACACCAACTTAAATGAATCACTCCAATTGCTCAAATGCAATTTGATATAAATTTGTCCAGATCAAGTTTTCTTAAAGCCACTATGTAACGTTAGATGTACTTAAAGCATCTAATTCCTGTGAAATTAAAAGTTTGCACTGCTTTAACTTTGGTAATTTTAAGGAAAATATGGTTGAAGTTTCAATTTTTCTTAGTGCAGGTAGTTTGTTTACCCAAATGTAAATGCAAAACATAATTTTTCTAATTAGTTTTACTGTTCATTCCTTTTGTTTACTCTGTAATCCAGCTCAAACAACGGCAAACGCACAACACGAAAGGAGCAGTAAACCTAATTTTTGCACTTTTGCTAACTAATAACAGCATTTTAAAGGGACAAATTGGAATTTCAAGTTGATAGATTCCAGAAAAGTAAACTTCCATCACCAAAGCCGACAGACACAGAACTTCAGCAACATTTTTCTAACTTTCTCGGGTACTTCTTTTGACGTTTCTATTTTTTTTTTCAGCGCAGGTAGTTTCTTTACCCAAATGTAAATGTAAAACATGATTTTTCTCGTTAGACTTACCGTTTATTCCTTTTGTTACTCCTTTAAGGACCGGCGGAGCTCTGTGACGATCGGCGTACGTTTGTCCATTTATCTGTCTCTTTGCAACATTACTCATAAACGGACTAAAAGATTTGGATGAAATTATCAGGGAAGGTCAGAAACAACACAAGAACCAATGATTAGATTTGTATTTTTGTAATTTTCACTCGCTGTTTCCTTCCTTGTTCAATCTAGGCACAAAACTACTTGGTTAAGTCTAGAATGTTATGTTACAGCCTGAAAATGAGCAAAGGTGACAAAACCAGCAGAGAATATTTACTTGTACAAACTCATACCATGTATTTCTGATGTTTTTAGATTTTTGAAGGTCGATCAGAGGACCCTGCATGTTAAAAATGACACTAAAAGACATGTAGTGCGTTCAAAAGTGACACTAGTGGGTTGAGATTCAGTTTGTGCCACTTTTTCTGTTTTCATGAAGAGACCGTGGATTTAAAAGCTTGTAACGTCTCCCTTAATGAATATTTTGATAAGATTCCAACCCAATGTGAAGCAACGCTCCACATCTGCCTCCCTGACTTCTTATTTTGCAGCTCAGGAGGCATCGAGATAAAATCACGTATTTGTCCGTCTGAAGGCAGCAGTTTCCCCAAAATGTAGCTCTTTGAATTTGTCTCAAGTCCTGCAGTTTTTCCTCATGAAAATCGTTTCAATTGTCACTATTTTTTTTCTTTACTGGGGGACAAGCTACAATATGAGACCATTTTCTCTTTGCAGATAGCGGTCGAGTCATAATGCATTTGAAGACTGTGAGTAGATAAACATCCTAGCGGTGGATTGCTGCTGACAGTGACAGGAGAAAGAGCAGTAATTTTCCCTCTGATTGCAGCCTGCCGTCCTCCCAGCAACATTGATAAGCTTTTTTTCACCGGTTTCACTCGCGGACAAGGAAAAAAGACAAGAAAAGAGGTGGGCAAAGAAGAATTGAAAAAAGAGGAGATGAAGTGAAGGAGGCGGATCAGCTGACGATGATGACTGACGCTCCTGACAGCAGATAAAAGAAAACTGAATGTTCTTATTTTTTCAGTCTGTAAAATCACCACCACTTCACTGCTCTGTCATATTTCTATCTATGTTCTAGATATGTGTCTTCTGAAGAATTCTGCAAGAAAAGATGCAAAATCATTTCTTTAAAAGCCTTAATCACAGATCCACCGAATTATGATTTAATAATTAACTTATTGCTATTCCTCGGGTTTAATCTTACTGATTCTTGCAACATGAGCTTTAAATTATATATAAGAACGTGCGACTCGATTGGGAATGGACTGCTGTGACTTGGCAGCGATTCGTCGTATGGTTTTTGCAAAAATTCCCCATTAAAATGAACAGAAAGTCAAGTGGACAACCCATCCCTCTTTGGAACCCTGTAGCTCCAGCAGATTTTACAGTAGAAATTTTATTTGAAGTTTAAATGAGTCACAATGCTGTGAATGTCCTTCATCTAAATTTGTGTTTCTATATCTTTTGCAGTTTTTAGGCAGTTGTACTTTAACTTTCATGACTTTTTTCCAAATTTTGAATTTTTCTTTAGCCCCTCTTTAGCTGATTGCAAGTTGAATCAATTTAACATATTCAATCCTCTCGGCTGGTAAAATTACCAGATAATCTTCTTGTAATGTCAAATTTCATGCATCCATGTATCTCTACAGTCATTTTTATGAGAGAGCTGCCTTTATAACTGATAGAAATGATGTCTAAAGGGGCAGGAATCAGGAAGAAGTAGAAATTTTGGCTGTGAGAGCAGGTTTACAAGACTAAAAATTAAAAAAAAGTTGCTAGCAAGTCCAGCTCCTTCACATTGGAAGAACTACAGTTTTTTGGCCTAAAGGATTGCTGTTTGGTTGGAACTTACAAACTGTTCATTTTAGAGCATTAAATAGCAGCTTTCATTGTTATTCCCAGTTGCCATGGATTGCACAGACTTGCTTTGTTCGTGTTTTCAGCTCCTAATATTACCAAATAAAATACAAAATATTAAATTACGACCTGTTTCCATGAATTACAATAAAAAATGTGACTTTTTTCAGTTTTATCTGATTGCAAGTTGAATGAATTTAACAAATTCAATCCCTTTGGCTGGTAAAATTACCTGATTTTTCATGCATCCATGTATCTCTACAGTCATTTTTCTGAGAGCTGCCTCTATAGCTGGTAGAAATGGCATAAAAATGAGCAGGAATGAGGAAAAAGTTGATATTGTGGCTGTGAGAGCAGGTTTAGGAGAACCAGACTAAAAAATATAAAAATTACCAGCCAGGGTCAAGGCTCTTTCTTCATTCAGGTCCAGCTTCTTGTCCCATGAATTAGTCCCAAGCTGCATCCAAACAGCCTATTCTCGCCACCAGCCGACAGAATGCAGAATTGGCTGCTGGCGGCATTAAATCCCATCTTGTTGATGAGATCGGAGTTACTGGCTCTCATCGGGGACAATTAAACCCCCGTACCTCCAGCAGCCTTTACCGAAAGGTCAACGGAGAGAGAGAGGTGGAAGAAAGAGCCAAGAGGGAAGAAAAAAAAAGTTCATTCATTTCAGTGGAATGAAAGGAATGAGAGAGGGACGGTGGGCAGGAGATGCATTTTGGAACTATGAAACGGAGTTACAGCCGAAGACGCTAATTATATTTGAGTCAGAGTCTGCTAAACTCATGAATTCAGCACTCAGGGGATGACTAATAAAGCTAAACTTCAAGATTTTACAGCCCCTAATGGGAAAATTAGCTGGCTGCAAGGCATCCGGCAAAATGCATAATTACAAAACACGAGATCAAAATGCCGAAACATACGGAGACGACAAAGGACGGTCTGGCAGTGAGACACTTGAATGTTGTCCTGAAAATACTGAGCGTTGGTCATGCTGTTTAACGCCCAAAACCTAGCAGTGGAGGGAGGTGTAATGAACGAGAAAAATCAGCTTTATAAAGATTTGTGCGCTTCCTACTGCTATGCATCATGGGTAATTGTGTTGTTGGGTTTCTAAAAAGTGCTTCTAAATGCAAACATGAAGGGACATAAAGTTGCAATGCAGAGCCACTGAATGACACTGTTGGGTCACAATGATTATCAGAATTCAATTATAATTAACTGGTGGTTATCAGAAGTCTAAATTCCAAAGATTTTCCTCATATTGAGGCATCAGAACCATTTAAAATATGCAGAAACTGGGCACATGGTTGTCTCGGCGAATGGACAGGCAGATGGACGGTGGTTGTTTATGAAAACTCTCAACATTTATATTTTACCATCTGCATGCTCAGATCCATCCAAAAACCCAAAGAAGGCAAACATGCCCTCTGAAATTCAGAGTCAAAGCGATTCAGAAAAGCTTTCAGCTGGTCAGAAAAACAGTACACTGATTTATTTTGATGTTGCTCAGTTTTTTTTTTTTTACAATGGATGTTCATTATTTCCAGTGTAGGAGCCTCAACATCTTCTAAACTAGTTCTCGTGACTGCCTAACTTCCTGTTTGGGCTGTTTAGAACAACAGCTTCTTCTTATTTTAGTGGTCCAATCCAAATGCTATCAGTTTTGCTTGAATCAACCTGATGAGTCCAGCTCTTCTCGGTGTCATCAACAGAAATCTATACGTCCTGATAAGATGGCCCGTTCGGACAATCATGAGAGCACTTTTGCAGGATTTTATTCAATAGGTCTCTGATTAGCGCTCATTCAATCAGACTGGAGGAACCGTGTGATTGGCTGAAGTTTAAAAAAAGAAAAGTCCAGCAGATAGGGGAACCTCCGCGGAACATTATTCACACCTGCTCAGAAGAGAACGTATAAAGATTAAACAGGAAAAAGAAAGGCAATGAGGCTTGTGGGGCTCTGCATATAAATGTGAATTTTCCTTAAAGTGTAATTAGGGGCTCCGTAAAAGTAGTCGGTCCAGACATTAAAGCCCGGATTGTTGGATTTTTACATATAAATGAACATCCATTAAGGAGTTCACATAATGGTGATTAAGTCTATCAGTAGTAGTCGTTTCAAAGCAGAGCAGAGTTTTAAATCTAGTGGGAGAATCGTCCAGTAGGAGCATTCATACACTTGGTTTTGGTTGAATATATCTGTTTGCCTCTTTGACTCGAAAGAAGTTATGTTGAAAAGTTAACCCAGGAAGAGTCCAAGAAAAGTTTCTGATGCTCCAGCCAGAAAAGAAACTTCAGAGGAAAGATTGTAATCTAAAAAAACAAAAATCAACTGTAAGGACAGACACAGATCACCATTGATGTGGCTTTTCCTAGTCAGAGAACGCAGAAGACACATGTTGCCTTTATATGTGATGTGTAGAATAAAACGATTTTGATGAAATATTAAGTTTTGAAGCTTAAACATAACAGATGATTAGTTCAAGGACCTGTAGAAAGCTGAAAACCTCACATTTCTTTTGGTTTTTACACTTTAATTTGGGTGATTTTTTTTTTTGAAAAGAAATCATGTCCTTTAAAATTTGTTGGTGAGTTTTGGGATTCAAAGGGTTGAATCATAATATAAGATGTTATCAAGGTGCATTATGGGATGTGTAGGATCAATCTTCTGGATCTTAACCTGCTTTTTTGGTAAATATAACTGTGTGAGTCAACAAACTTTTATGTTACTACATCACTTCAGCTACGAGTTAGATCCGATCCAAGAATCTGGAATAAAAATTTAAATTCCTCCTGATTTACCATCTCATCGTTGTGGTTCTGTGTTGGTGTCCATTTTTGTAGTTCTCCAGTACTGTGCTCCAATCCAGTATCGTTTTCCGATATAAGAAACAGTTAAAGTACATTAAAGTTGGTAAAATTTAAAAGTAAGCACTTGACAATGGCAATGCATTAAAAAAAAGTTGCATTTCTGCATCCAAGCTGTTGCTTAATGTTACATAAGTGATCAGGAACCTTATTGTAAAGTTCCAGTAGGACACCGTCTGAAATGTAGTATTAGATGGTAAATGTAGTATTAGAGGGTAAATGTGGTGTTAGAGGGTAAATGTAGTGTTAGAAGGTAAATGTAGTGTTAGAGGGTAAATGTAGTGTTAGAGGGTAAATGTAGTGTTAGAGGGTAAATGTGGTGTTAGAGGGTAAATGTAGTGTTAGAGGGTAAATGTAGTATTAGAGGGTAAATGTAGCGTTAGAAGGTAAATGTAGCGTTAGAGGATAAATGTAGTTAGAGGGTAAATGTAGTGTTAGAGGGTAAATGTAGTGTTAGAGGGTAAATGTGGTGTTAGAGGGTAAATGTGGTATTAGAGGGTAAATATAGTATTAGAGGGTAAATGTAGTGTTAGAGGGTAAATGTAGCGTTAGAGGATAAATGTAGTTAGAGGGTAAATGTAGCATTAGAGGGTAAATGTAGCATTAAAGGGTAAATGTAGCATTAGAGGGTAAATGTAGTGTTGGACGGTAAATGTGGTGTTATAGGGTAAATGTAGTATTAGAGGGTAAATGTAGTATTAGAGGGTAAATGTAGTGTTAGAAGGTAAATGTAGTGTTAGAGGGTAAATGTAGTATTAGAGGGTAAATGTAGTGTTAGAGGGTAAATGTAGTATTAGAGGGTAAATGTAATGTTAGAGGGTAAATGTAGTGTTAGAGGGTAAATGTAGTGTTAGATGATGAATATAGTGTTAGAGGGTAAATGTAGTGTTTAAGGGTAAATGTCGTGTTAGATGATGAATGTAGTGTTAGAGGGTAAATGTAGTGTTAGAAGGTAAATGTAGTGTTTGAGGGTAAATGTAGTATTAGAGGGTAAATGTAGTGTTAAGAGGGTAAATGTAGTGTTAGAAGGTAAATGTAGTGTTTAAGGGTAAATGTGTTAGATGATGAATGTAGTGTTAGAGGGTAAATGTAATGTTAAGAGGGTAAATGTAGTGTTAGAAGGTAAATGTAGTGTTAGATGATGAATGTAGTATTAGAGGGTAAATGTAGTGTTTGAGGGTAAATGTAGTGTTAGAGGGTAAATGTAGTGTTAAGAGGATAAATGTAGTGTTAGAGGGTAAATGTAGTGTTAGGAGGGTAAATGTAGTGTTAGAGGGTAAATGTAATGTTATAAGAGGGTAAATGTAGTGTTAGAGGGTAAATGTAGTGTTAAGAGGGTAAATGTAGTGTTTGAGGGTAAATGTAGTGTTAGAAGGTAAATGTAGTGTTTAAGGATAAATGTAGTGTTAGATGGTAAATGTAGTGTTAGATAGTAATTGTAGCCTTAGAGCGTGGGATGTATTCTCTACATTCAGGTCAGTAAATGTATCATAGATCAGCTGTAGTATCTTGTTGTTCCACCAGGTGGAGCCTCTTACTGTTTAATACTGTAGACACCAGTGGAGGCGTCGCTCAGACTACAAGCAGCTCCTGTTGCCAAACAGAGAGCATTGTGGGAGTTTAGCTAGCAACAGGCACCATGACAAAAACTTCTGTGACGCTTAATGACCTCCAAGCAGTGCTAATGTGCCTGAGACAAACTTGGCTTATTCCCAACTTGCCTCCATTCTGCCACAAACTTTGCTCTCCCTAATGCAAACTAAGGATTGTGTTTCATTTTGAGACACTTCTTATCAATAGCTTCACCGACATCTGGACGTTCTCACTACAAATAGTTACTATACTACGAGAAATGTTTTGCAGTCATACAGAAATGTAACCAGCCAGGACCAACTCTATTTAGGCACAACTTTGGATTATTTCCAGACAATTAAACTCCTGATAAGTGATTCGGTGTTTGATTTCAGCCCCAGGTTTTGCATCTTTTTTTCCGTTCTCACACTAATATAACCTGAAACCCTGTGGGTGTTCTAACAGCTGTTCAGATAGAATAAACAGTCACAGTTATCTGTGTTTACCGTCTTTGTTCTTGTTTTTGCAGAAGACAGGAAAGAAAATTGCCATGACTGCATTCATAACAGAGGAGTCTGTGTTACTTTGTGTAAATGGGAGTCTTTCTAAGTGGATTTGGTTTCCCTGGTGGTCAGAGTCGAGCAAATGTCTTTTTTTTAAACAAAGTTAGAACGGGTTCGAGAAGAGTTCAAGATCTAAGAAGGCGTTAAACTTTGCTGAGCAGTTTAAACTTGATAGCAGCTCAGGTAATGACTCGTCCATCACGCTGTCTGCTGTGGTCTGAACAGTATCGACTGCGATGTACACAGTGTTATGATGAAAGAAATAAACTCAGATCATTGCTATACTAAGAAAAAGTGCATTTTGCTTCACAGGCAGATGAATCCTCTCTCAGTTGTTGTGCTTCGGGTCTTTATAAAGAGATGCTGGTGTTTGATCGCTTACAAAACACACACAAAACCGCCCTGTAATGAGGCATCAAGTCGCCATTGTGGAGATGAAATGAGCGTGATGTGAAGGTCATTAGTTTTGAGGCTGACGGACTCAAACAGCAGCACTCTACTTACCGCTGCTGATGTGCCCTTGAGCAAGGTCATTCACTGCCACCCTCCCAGTTAACCCAAAGAACGAATGGATCATGCAGTGTTTGGCTTTGCTTGAGAAACATTCTGCCTCTGCTTGTTGTTGCGGCATTTTGCAGACTTTTCCAAGAGTAAAATGACTAAAATAACTCTGACATTTACGACCACAACAACACAGAGCACAAAAGAAGGACTTGTTTTACTCAATAATACACGATGTAGAGAATCTGCTTTTAAAAATTCAGATTTGCTGCATAGAGACTCTTTTGTCTTTACTTTTTTATAACAACACATTTGAATGAAAACTGTTGCAAGGAAATTAGAGAAAACACTTCTTTCTTAGGGACGGCATAAATAAAACAGAGAGAAACACAGATTACCGAAGTTAGAAAAATCCATTTACCAGTTAAATAATTTAGACGATCATCTCCAGAGGGTAAGCAGTTGGAGATTCTTGCTTCAAGTTGCAAACTCGTTGTAAATTAGGAATTAGTGTGAATGCAATTTTTGCCATTTTTTTGCCTTTTTATGGGGGAAAAGTTTTGTCAAGAAACCACAAAGATCATCTGAGTTTTGTTTTGGTGTAGTTAAGAGCAGAGTCATAAAAACAGCTGTGAAAATGGGAGTGAGTCGTTGAACCAAACAAAGGAGTTGAAGTATCTCAGGATCTTGTCAACAACTGAGAAGAAAATGATGTGAAAGATGGTGTTGGTGTTGTACCACATCCCTGTGGTGAAGAAGAAACTGAGCCGGAGGACTGAGCTCTTGAGTCCATCTTTCATCTGTGGTCGTGGGCTTTGGGTAGTGACAGAAATAATGAGATTGGAGATCTAAATGACCACAATTATTTTTTTTCCCATAGCTGTTGGATGGCTGGGCTCAGTCTTAGAGAAGTAGCAAGAAGCTTGGACATTTGGAGATTGAAAGAAGCCAGCTGAGATGGTTCTGGCGTCCTCCTGGACGCCTTTCTTTGGAGGATTTCCAGGCTGGAATACACCCTGTAAGGATTATATATCTCATCTGGCCTGGGAACGCATTAGGATCCCCCATGAAGAACTGGAAAACGTTGGTGGGATGAAGGACGTCTGGATTGCTCTGCTCACCCTGCTGCTGGATAAATGGAAGAAAATGGATCGATGGAGATGAAGCACCCCCGCCCCCAAAAAAAACTAAAACATGAACTCAGTGTCTTCAGAGCAATCGACCCAAACTCCTTCAACCTACACTCATCTCAGTTATTTGAGCTCAAAAGCTGTATTTCTGTTCCGCTCTGCTTGTTCTGGTTTTTTCACTTTGCTCCTTTTGCATTTTTCCTCATTTATCACTACAATACAAAGTCCTGCGCTTCTATGGAAACAACACAACCATGACGAAGTAAAGAGAACTCAGAAATGTCTTTTGTGCAGTATGACATAGTTGAAATAGGAAATTTGGTTACATTTTGTTGATTTTTCACTCCACAAAAAAAGTTGAAAACCTGGGATCAACAACATTTGCAGTATTTTTCTAAGTGTCCACAGATGTTACCAATACTGGAAAAAAATGGTGTCTACAAGCTATAGATATTTAGCTTTTTACATTTTTGCAACCTCTACAATCTTGGTATTTTCCTCTCTACTCATCAGCAGTAGAAAGATGTTTCACCAAGCTGGATGTATCTCCAACAACTTGCTCCTCTGTTCACTGTTTCTGAGCCATGCTGCATTTATTTTATTCATCCAAGTCAGTTGTATTTTCCTCTCAGTCTCTCTAGTTTTTTTTATACTTGTCTCTGCTCTGTCTGTGGAAACACTGCCTGCAGTTCATCTGAAATGTCGATTCATTTTTCTGTCACGTTACTGTTGGTCGCAACTACAGCAACCATTCTTGATGATTTATCATGATTTTAAGTTGGGATTTAGTTCATTTTCCAAACAGAACATCGCTTATTGTGAGTTTTATTTTAATTTTTTATTAATCCAGCATATACATGTATGTATGATCTCTCTGACTGCTTGGAAGAATGCCGATGGTCGTTTTGGACAAAGATAATCTATTATTTAATTGACTATTGTGCTATTTCATTGATCTAGACGGGGTGAAATGAGGTAGGGGCAAATTAGAGCTAGAAGGGAAAGAACAGAGGGAGTTTAGACAGTAGATGTTGGTTGGAAAGCATAAGATTACAGAGCAGGAGTCAGTAAAGAGATGTAAAGAAGTGCTGAAGAACAGCAGAGGAAGCAGGAAGGTCGGATAGTCTTTGAAGTGCTGCCAGACTCCCAGAAGACCCAAACGTTCTGTATTTTTAATGGGAGGATTGTTGCACCGCCGCACTTCATTTAGTTTCGGGTTGTTAGACATTTTCTAAAACATCTGAAAAAGACGCGTGTAAGCAACTCTGAATTAGTGAGAGTGAAAACAAAGCAGAACTGTCCTCCATTATTTAAAGAGACGTCTCAGAGTGCAGGGATCGACTAATAACGCTTTACAATGGAGCTGCGTTTAATACCACAGATGAAACTCCCTCTCTGTGTTCAGGCCTTCTGTCAAATGGAATGAGGTTTGCTTTGACAGCATTGAAGCTGCATAAATCGATATTTCAGCAGACTGACTTTAAAGTTTGTTTAAGGTGGAGGGTAGTTATGAGTCTGCACAGAATGTTACCAAGTTTAACCAGATTTTTTAGCCTCTTTTTAGTTCATAGTTTTGGTTGTTTCTGCACATTGACTCAGTTTCCTCTCAGTTCCAGAACAATCAGGCAGCTATTTTCCAGCAAACAAGCAAAGACTGAGATCAGAAAAGTTGGAAAAGTTGGTGCTTTTTCAGGATTTTAAAGTCCTTGTGGTGGTAAATGTCAAGAAACTCTAGAAAAAAGAATCCTCTCTCTGCCTGTTTGTCAGCACCTGCATTTAAAACCAGTGATAAAACTCTCTGTCTCTGTGTATTCTGACTTTCTGTCAAATGTAATGAGGTTTGCTTTGACGCTGTTGAAGCTGCATGAATCAATATTTTTTTCAGATTGACTTTAAAATTTCTTTAAGATGGGGTGAAATTATGAGTCTGTACAGAATGTTACTAACTCTGCAGCTTTTTGGCCCTTTTAGTTCATAGTTTTGGGTATTAAGGACTCAGTTTCCTCTTGTTTCCAGCACAATCAGGCAGCTTTATCCAGCAAACAAGCCAAGAATGAGGTCAGAAATGCTGGGAAACTTGGTGCTTTTGCAGGATTTTAAAGTTGCAAAAGATTTTTTTAAAGAACAGAAACTCTAGAAAGAGGAATCCTCTCTCTGCTGGTTTGATTCGTGCCTGTCAATGCTGTGATCTTATTTCATGCAGATAAACGCTGTCTGTCTTTTGACCCAATGTGAAGATCAATACGAGCATCGACTGATCGGCCCGCTATTATGTCCGGCCTGGCAGGGAGAGCTGCAGGGTTTTTGTGCTTCGCTCGGCAGGTGGTCCTGTCAGAAAAGAAGTCAACCGTCTCAGTCGATGACGAAATGCTCGAGTGTTCAGGTTTCGGGGGAGAAATATATATTTCGGATGAAATCATCTCCGTCTGTTTCTGTCTCCTCAGAAACAGTCGGTCCTGCTGTGAAAGTGTCTGAATCTCTTTATGTCTCTTTCTGTCCTCTGCGGTTTGTCTCCTCCAGTTGTGAAGGAGAAGCAAAACGTTTGACAGAGAGACTTGCAGCTGTTTTTCTGAACAATGTTATTTCTTTGACTATCTGACTCTCTGTCAATCAGCAGAAAGGAAACAAAGCTGTCATTTTTATTGCTTACAACCACAGAAAACCCAGAGTCATTGCTTAGCTTCACCTAAACACAAGACAATCATCAAAAATATTAATAACGGAGACATGTAGATTAAATTTACACCATTTTCTGACTGCTTGGTGGTCATTTTGGACAAAAGAAATATATAATTTTATTGATTATTGCCCTGTTTCTTTGGCCACGATGGAAAACAAAAGGGTGGAAAGATGTTGAGGTTGAGAAAGAAACAGACAGAGGGCAACAAGAAAATTAAAAATATAAGGAACAAACACAGTTGTTGATTGATTTCTCTCAGTAAGCACTTTCTGATCTTCTAATATCAAACTTAGTAGCTAAAATCAAGCAAGTACCTTCTTAAATGTGAGGATTTGCTTCTTTTCTGTGTTTCATTGAAAAGCACTGAGGTTTCAATTTTCTTAGCAAAGAAAAAGTAATCTGAAGATCTGAAGAGGTCACTTTGGTCAATAAGGTATGATAATAGACATTTTTAAATCTTTTTTTAGCAGATATTTCAAAACTTTAACAATTAACAATCATTTGAACGACTGCAGCCATTAAATGACATGAAATTATTCATGTAATGTCGCAGATATTGCCAAAACAGAAGCTTGTGCATCATTTGAAGTTGCATTGTCATTTTCATTGTAAGAAAACACTGTCAGACACCTCAAACGCACCAAATTTGATCCAATTTTTTATCGATCACGAGAGAAAGTCTGAAATTTTACCTAAACTCATTCATAACCTTCATTTGTGTCCATTAAAAATGTCAAAAAGAGGATAAATGTGGCCTCAGATTTCTCTCACTATCAATTTTCTCCTCTTCTAATCACACAATTAGGAATAAAAACCAAATAAAAATACTTTGAGGCTCCTTAAATTTGAGGTTTTACTGCTTTTCTGCTTTTACTTAACAGTAAATTGAGATTTTAGAGCAAAACAATCTACAGATGTCATTTCAGTCACTAAGGAATTATAACAGGCATTTTTTCAGCTGACTTGAACAATTAACCATCATTTGAACCACAATAAAGGTAATTGTTGGCTGAAGCCTTTTAATGACATGAAGTTATTCATGTAAGTAAGGTCAGTTAGAAGCCTGTGCACCATTTAACAGCAGCATTGGCATTTTTTTTTTATATAAAAACACTCAATTTAATCCAAATT
The DNA here is from genome assembly GCF_022539595.1 of Amphiprion ocellaris. Taxonomy (NCBI): domain Eukaryota; kingdom Metazoa; phylum Chordata; class Actinopteri; family Pomacentridae; genus Amphiprion; species Amphiprion ocellaris. Next base: position 32,774,112 of record NC_072779.1, on the reverse strand, counting down.
ACTATCAATTAATACAACAAACAAGTCAATGAGCCTTTTCTTTGTGTCTTTCTTTCACTTTTATGTCATTTTTTTACACATTAGCACCCATTTAGTGTTTGTGCCGTAGTTTCTGTTATCTTAATGACCACAGTTGATACATTTGGCAGCAGGATTCACACCACATTCACAGACCTGCTTTCCAGGAGATATTTTCCCAGAGAACAGATGGATTGAGCGAGCTTGTTATATCGGAGGTTTGCGAGCATTTCTCGCCATGCTTTCTTGTGTTTTGCTCACATTTCTTGACTTTCCGGCAGAGCGAGGGCATCTCCGAGCGCCCGCTGTGCCGTGTTGTGTTTATGCATGACTTCACTTCATTCAGTAAAGCCCCATAAGGCAGAGATCAAAAGGCAGGGGTGGCAGATAAAGCTGACAACTTCCAGTCATACTTGCCCGACTTTTTTTTTTCCTTTCCAGAAGAGAGGGATTGTGGGGAGATAACATTGGGAGAGAGCGCATACGATTCACTATACAACCCTAGTGGACTAAACAGAAGGGAAAGTAGCTGCCAAGAGTATTTTTCATGCACAGCTGACACATTTCAGGCGTACACGAAAAAACAAATAGATGTAAAAGTCATGAAGGATGGTGGGGGTGGGGAGGGAAACTGCTCAGCTCTCCACAAACAGAATAAAAGAAATATTGCCCATCTGTATATTTTTGAAATAAATTTTGCTACCACCACATGGCAATGCAACCCATAGGGACGGCAGATATAAATACATGAATACCCAAACAGTCGGACAGATTCTCAGCTTTTTTCTGTGAAGAAATCTCCTGCAGTCGGCCGAATAAAGATGCCAATCAGCCGGGTAAAGCATCTGCAACTCCGTCTTATCGGATTTTTTTCTACTTCCTATTAACCTTTATTCATCCAGGGAGCAGAGTGGACACTAGTGGGCTTTGCACCGGGACACTGAGCTGTTTGCTTTTCCCCGCATGCTTCATGGAATTTTAACTGGAAACATGAGGTCTGATAGTTTTTCTGCAGAGGCTAGAAGGACGCAACAACCTCGATTCTCTCAGTAGTGATACTTGGGAAACTCTAAGATTTATGCATTGCTGAGTAACGACAGCTCCTCTTCGTTGTTTTTGATCATAATTGAAATTGTGGCTCAAAATACGAATCAATAAATCCGTTCCCTCCGTCCGTGCAGCCATCCAAAAACCACCAGTTTTTGGAAGGACACGCCACGATATTTCAAGGGTTTGACATCTTTACTACTAATAGATCACCCTTGCCATGTCATTCTCCCCTGAAATACAGCAACTTCAACTTTATACGTCCCACAGTGTGTAATTATTTCGGCAACCAAAGGACGTACAAGCCGTGAATGTTTATCCGGAGGTCGAAACAAAAAATCTGACATTCGGTTAGAAAGCTAAAAGGTTCCTCCTCCAAATCCGGCTTTTTCTCAAGAAACTACAAGATGTGCAAGAAGAGATAAAGAGAGAGAATGTTGTAGAATGAATGTTTAATTTGGCTGCTTTGTTGTGCTGTTTGCCTCTCCAGGAAAACATGACAGGTGCTGATTTAGTCCTTCAAGCACCAGGCTCTTCAAGGTTTTGCTAATTCTTCCATTGTAGCTTCTCAGATTTCTCTATTGATTTTCCTTCCTTCTGATGCAAGATCTTTAATAACTAAATAGAAACCTTGGAGAGTTTCACCTTCATATGTGGAGCTTTTCAAACTATCCCCTCCTCTTGAGTCGATTTAATCCTGAAACTAAAAAGCCAGTTAGCTCATCTTTCTGTCCTGTTGCTGTTTGTCTGAGGCTACCGAGGCCTTCCGGGCGTCGGCATCCCTTTGATGGCTCTCATGCCTTGAAGACGAGGCCGTTCAATCTGAGCAACCCTGAAACTCCATGAAAGTTTGTGCATCGTAAATTTCTACACGGCGCAGAGGAGGAAGGCTTTTTTATTGAAGACCTCTTCGATGGCGTCTGGAGCTTCAGGCGCCGAACAAAGACCTCATTTAAACTCCCTCCTCTGAAGAAAGAAAAGGAGAAGGGAGTTGGGAGGAGACGTAGATCAAAGACAGAGCTGTGTCGGACGACCAGCGAGGTGAGACTTTCGGCGTTCACAGATTCAAACCTGTGCAGTTTTATTAAACCGAGACATTCAGAATACTGAAATGATGCTTGATGCTCGTTTTCACCAAATTAATCACCTCCTGTCTGAAAATGCAGGAAAGCCTCTAAAAGTTGTATGTTTATGCAAGATGTGAACGAGTTTTTCAGCTTGTTTGAAGGATATTTCATTAAACACCAATCAGTTGGGACAATAGAACCACCTTGTGCTGACAGCGAAGACTTGATCTCCACAGAATCACGTTCCTATGCAGCTAAACAGCATCTCTGTTACAACATGTTTTCTGCTGGATTAGGGGTTATACCCTTTTCCACCCCTCTTGATTCCAAATTCAAACTTTGTTGCTCTTTCTTCCTTTTAGTCACCTTTTCGACAACAACACACCCCAGGAATTACTTTTAATTTAGAACAAAATTACGCGGGCTGCACAGTGGCGTAGTGGTTAGCACTTTCGCCTTGCAGCTAGAAGATCCCTGGTTCACGTCCCGGCTTTCCCGGGATCTTTCTGCATGGAGTTTGCATGTTCTCCCTGTGCATGCATGGATTTTCTCCGGGTACTCCGGCTTCCTCCCACAGTCCAAAAATATGCTGAGGTTAATTGATCATTCTAAATTGCCCGTAGGTGTGAATGTGAGAGTGATTGTTTGTCTCTGTATGTAGCCCTGTGACAGACTGGTGACCTGTCTAGGGTGTCCCCTGCCTTCACCTGAGTCAGCTGGGATAGACTCCAGCCCCCCCATGACGCTAGTGAGGATTAAGCAGTGTATAGATAATGGATGGATGGACAAAATTACGCTCCCTTCAGGATGTATCTGGGAATGCAGTTTAGTTGTACAGAATCACAGAGACTGGGTTGCACTGATACTGGATCCTTTGGGTCTTGTGGTTTGCCACTTGGGGTCTCCATGGATTGGGTTTGTTCTGGTGCATCCTGGAGATGGTTGATAGGATTGGGATCTGGTGAGTTTGGAGGCTGGGTCAACATCTTGGGCTCTTAGTCCTGTTCCTCAAGGTTATTGTGAATTGGCGCTATGTAAATAAAATACAACTGAATTAAATGAACTTTGGTCTTTTGGGTTAAAGTCTGGTTGCTGATCTATGCCACCATCCACCCCTCTTATTTCCCAGTTTGAACTTCTTTCTTTTAACCACCTTTTTCAGCACATTACAGGCCACAAATTATGTTTAACTCAAGAAAAAGTTACCCTCCGTTCAGGATGTATCTGAGAATGCAGCTTTGTTGTATAAGAACGTAATTTTGTGGAGACTGGGTTGCACTTATAATGGATCCTTTGGGTCTTGTTGTTTGCTAGTTGGGGTCTCCATGGATAAAGTTTGTTCCGGTGCATTCTGGAGATGGTTGATAGGGTTTAGGTCTGATGAGATGAAGACCAGGTCAAAATTTGGAGCTCTTGGTGATGTTATTCAAGCTGTTCAAGCAATTGTTGTAGTTTATATCATTGATCTGCAAGGGGAAACCAATGGTGTGAGGCAATATACAACAGATAGACAAGAACAGTTGGCCTTTCAGCCATCTTGTGTCACGCATTCTGACAGATTGCACCACAACTCAGAGTGCACCAAAACAACCAGAAATAGTAGTTACTGAATATAACTCCAGGTCTATGAGCATGTCGGAAATAGGACAGTGGAGGTTCTACACTTCTGCAATCTCATTTAGTTTAATCTCACTTTTATCCAAAGCAACGTACATCTTAGAGCAGATGCAACACAAGCAAAGATCTAGTCAGGACAGGACAACCTGGATAAGAGCCGTTAAACATTTAGTGTTAAAGAGGAGGAAACTGCTACTCGATAAAGACATCAAGAGGGCAAGAAAACTGTTTGTTCTCGCTGAGTTTCACTAATTAGCATTTTATTCCACACATTAGTTTTCTAGGGTCAGTCAGTAGTACCGGCCGTGGAGTATGTATACAAAAAAGGGCCCGGAAGAGATTCTGGAGGTCCGGTTTCTGTGTTTGGAACATGCACAAAGTTTCAGGCCAGCAGAAAGTGGACCACAAGGAAGGTTCAGACACGTAGCATGACTCCATATGAATACCAGGATCCAAGGTTTTTCACTTGTCAGGGTTTTTAATGACGCATCTTTCAAACAATGAAACCAACTTCAGCTGTAGAGTTTTTCAGGCGCTCTTTCCTTTGAAAAACAGATTTTACTGAAGCATGTTTACTTTCCATTATGTGTTTTTCAATTGTGCTTTTGCTCAAGCGGAAGGATTAAAGGATTTCAGCATCACGTCTTCTCACTCCGCTGCAGCGACGGTGACCAAACCTGGTTTCTGTTGTTGATGAAACTCTGACACGAAGCTGCTCCGAGAGCCATAAAAACAATAACTGCTTCCAATTAGCCTGCAGTAATTACTCAATAATCAGGAGATAATTGCACCACTTTGACAACTGTCACAGTCTATTCATAACAGCATCACTGTGTGTGTGTTGCTGCTTTTACCCGTCTGGTGGCTGAATGTTTGAAGGTGAAAAGTGTAAGGAAGTGAGGAAACAGTTCTGGTTGCAAAGTTTTAGGCTTTGAATGTGAAAATGTCTCATCAGTTCACTCAAACAAGGATGTTTTTTGCCAAACAAAATGTTTTGTTTCTGATTTTGTAATTATTTTAATTTATCTGCTGAGCCCCAAAAGTCTGATGAAAATGAATTCGCACATCGGTGCAGATGCCTCGGAATTCATGCTGTTATTTCAGGCATTTACTGAAATTACCACAAGCATTTTAAAAATAAAAAGCAAGAACTGGGCAGATTTTTGCACAACAACAAAGAAGAAACAGTTAAATGCAACCCATGCTGGCCGCAGATTGGAATTTTACGACAATTTTTTCCACAAATTTAATTTTAAAAAGACAGCCAGGTGTGATGTAGACTCTCTGATATGAAAAAACAAATGACAAAAAGCACTTTTATTACTAGTATGGTATCATAACACCAGTTAAAGACCGATCAGATCAACCAGTATTGGTTACCAGACACAGAAAGTGTTTGAGCTTAAACTTCAGGCTTCCAGCTGTGCGGTGTAGATGATACAACCTTGTACATCCAGCGTCCGTTTGGCATCCTTTGTTGACTCCAGACCCGTCGCTGTGTCTCTTATCCTGCTCGTTGGGCCTGCAGGCTTGTGAATTCACACGTCAATCACTGCCAGCACAAAGACCTTGGCGTTGCAGAGCCATCGGCCTCCGAGGGCCACGCCGGCCGTCCCCGATGAAGATGAAGCTAATAGGAAATCTGTCGGCCTGCGACACTGACATGTGGCAGCCGCAGGCGCAAGGAGGAGAGTCTGAGACGACCAGCAGCTCTGCTTTTATCCTTTTAACGACGGCAAACAAACAGAGTGAGCCCCAACCGGCTCCTAATTGAGCTCAAAGTACACGTTGCTTTTACACTTTTGTTTGTAAGGAAATTAGTGTTGGTTTGCTAATGTGGGGAAAAGATGTGCAGACAATCCTTGGAGGCCAAGCTGGAGTTGTGTATGTGGAATCAGTGCAGACATTAGTTTCTGGTGGCTCTGTGAAGCTGCACAGCGGCGCTTTGCTTCATGAAACTGAAACCTTGTCACATTGCAGCTTAAGAAAACATGCAAATAGACACAAGAAGAGCAAATTAAGAATTTCTTCTGTATTTGCAGTATGTTTCAGTATCTGCCTGTGTTTTCTTAAGCTGCAGTGCATAGCATGAGCTAAAAGCTAATGTTGGCATGCTGACATGCTTACAATGCTAATACTAACATGCTGAATGATACACCATCATAGATTAGCATGTCTGTGTGCTAGCATTAGCACCAAACATAAAGTATCACTGTGGCCTCTGTGAATCCCATCATTAACTGTATAGTATATCACATTTCATTGTAAGTTTATATTCCCTAATCCATCTTTTTTTTTAGGGTTGTCAGATGTTCCATCACTTGACATATTAATACTTGCAGAATCAAATTAGTGAATTAAATTTGCTTTCTGTTGAACATTTTGTGCCCAAAGTGACTGGATTCCTTACTGACATTTTAACAAAATCCAAAAGGAATATATATATTTGAAGGAATATTAGTATATTATAAAATAGTTTGACACAGAAAGAATCATCAAGACCCTGATCTTCTATTATTTGATATAATAACACTTGTAGAATCTTCATATTACCCTCAATTTTGAAGGAAAACATACTATAATATTATTGTCTTTTCACATAAACCTCACTGTACGAAGTAAATTTTAAATAAAAATACCAAGAGATCATCATTACTGCAGTATTTGACAAAAAAAAACAATTTCCTCTTTTGACAGTTTTCTCTTTTACCCTGATGCAGCCTGATGCTTGAAATTATTCATAATCTTGCACCCCCTGTGCTTTTTTATTTTTATTTTTTAGCATAAAATCATCACCACTAATGATTACCTTTTATTTATTGTATTTACTGATTCTATTTTTTTTTCTCACACTGGTGGACTTTTAGCTATTGTGTTGTTTTCTGTACCTCCCCAGAGATGGCAAATGTAAATTGGCCGAGCCAGCTAACTCTGGTGCAATTACTTTTAATTGTGCACCGTCCCTGCAAAAATACAGGATAAAATGGTAATAAAATGCTAGTTTCTTTTCATAACTGTGTCAAGGAGACTGTCTGGAAATCGGCATAATCACAGCCATGATGGAGGGATTCTGTATGACTTGAGAAACTGGTAAAAATATGTGCATAGTAGCTGCTGGAAATACCTGTGAATACATTATTCATTTAAGTGTTTACATACAGTTGTCTGCTTGGAGAGGGGAAAGACCAGGAAATGTTTGCTCTGACTGCATAGATGTGAGCATATTTAGATCATAACTTATCTCTGCAGTGACGAGTTTATGAATTATTCAAACCAGGATGCAGGTTTGATTAAGTTTGTTGTAAATTCAAAGTTGTTTTTCTCGAAGATGCTCAGATAGCAAGTCAGCTGAGAAAAGAAGGATGTGAAACTGGATGCATTCATATTTAGTTTGGACCAAAGTGGTTCAATTTGGTTTTACTTTCTATATTATGATTATAAAGAGAAAATCCATCAAATGTTCTGTTGACTTTGTACATATTCTTCCATTTGTGGAAATTATAGATACTGCACAGAAAATTCTGATATTTATATTGGAAACCAATGGCATTGCATGGATTCTTCTGTGAGTAGAAATATGAATATAAGAAATGCTGATTTTGTACAGGTTTTGTCTATACTGCACAGATTCTTGTATATGTAGAGAACCGTAATGGAGCAGTTCAACTAGCTGGCTTTCTAAACACTTCACTTCAGTGGTTTAATTGTGTCTTTTTAACTGATAGAATGTTTGTGTTGTTGCACAAGCACAGTTCAGTTATCTTTCTAAAATGCAGCATCTTATTGGATTTTAATTTTATGTTGTTTTTCATTTAATTGAAAGAATATTTATTTCTTTATGTGGTAAAGTTTACTTATTTATTGAGTACTGAAAGACTTTTAAAATAAAAAATTAAAAGAAGATACTTGTTCAGTAGACGACTGAATAAAAACAATAAAAAGGAATAACAAATTGTATGTTTCATGTAATGAAGTACTGGTTTAATAATGTTAACTAGCAGCAGCTTAGTTTGTTAGCCTTCGCTTCAGCTAACTAGCTCCAGCATTAAATTGCTAAAAACATCCTTAGTTTTTTTTTTTTTTAAAGTTATTTTTTTTTTTTTTGGCCTTTTATCAGCTTTATTGGATAAGTGCAGTGAGAGAGAGAGACAGGAAATGGGAGAAGAGTCGGGGAAGACATGCAGCAAAGGGCCACGAGCGGGAATCGAACCCGGGCCAACTGCGTCGGGGACCAGCCCCTGTATATGGGTCACCCGCTTAACGCGTTGAGCTATACGGGCGTCCCAAAAACATCCTTAGTTATGCTAGCATTGAAACCATTTCTTAGCCTTCACTTAAGCTAAGTAGCTCCAGTGCTAAAATGTTTTAAAAAATCATCCGTAGTTATGCTAGCATGAACTCCATTTGTTTGCTTTCACTTCAACTAAGTAGCTCCAGTGCTAAAATGCTAAAAGAATAATTCATCCTTTGTTATGCTAGCATGGACTCCATTTGTTAGCCTTCCCTTAAGGTAAGTAGTTTGAGTGCTGAAATAATAAATAAATAAATAAATTTTAAAAAAAAAATCTTAGTAATGGTAGCACAAACTCCATTTGTTAGCCATCCCTTAAGCCAAGTATCTCCAAAGCTAAAATGCTAAAAACATCCTTAGTTATGCTGGCATGGACTCCATTTGTTAGCTTTCACTGAAGGTCAATAGCGCCAGTGCTAAAAGGCTAAAAACATGCTCTTTTATGCTAACCTAAAACTTAAGACAGGAACAACCAATGACTGTTATCTTTTGCTGTGTTCATATAAACACATGAAGCTGCCAAGGATCAAAATTAAAGTCTATAATGTGGCTTAAAATCTGAAAAAAATATCAAGTTCTGACTGAGGGTCTGACTGACAGAAAGAAAGTTGTGCATTTCTTGTCTTTCTTTTTTTGCTGCACTGAAAACATACCAAACTAGGATTTTTATGTATTATTACACTTGTCATCCTTTTACCTTTGCTAAAAATCCACATGTAAAATCACTTAGATACACTTTAAGTGTAATATTTGCAACCCGTCACCCAACAAAAAAAAAAAAAACACTGATATCAGAATAAAACTTCATTCAAATTCAATAACATATTCATCATCATACAGAGCTGAATATTTCTCATCTAAACCGCAATCTTTGAAGTGAAATGCAAACATCTTGTGTAAGTATTGCTACCTATATGTGTGTGTATGTGGAGAATAACGGACGGCTTCATAAAAACCTACCGTACTCTGTCTGTATCACAGTAATGTGGCTTTAAAAAGCTCTGTTCTTTGCTTCTTGTTTCAACATTAAACCCCAGAACACCTCCGAGAATCTCTTTTTTTTTTTTTTTTTTTTTGGTTTGGAGAGCTTAAAGTGAGTATAATACCCAAACAGAGAGACGAAGACTGGTCCCCATTAGTCGTTCCCTCACCAACGTCTGAATCCTCCTCTCCATTCCACTTCCTGCTTCGGCTCATTTGTGCTCCAACCTTCTCATTTTCTCCTCGGCCTTATCTCGCTCTCAGTGTTTATCTGTTTTACCGTCTTATCTCCCCTGCTCTCCTCTTCTTTCGCCTTTCCTTCTCGGGGTTCTTCCCTCCATCCCGTTGATGGATGAAGCGTCGCCGTGGAGACCAATCTCAGAGCCAATTCCAGCGATAAGCATCGCAGGGTGTTTCTACATGACGTGGCAGATATCACCTGAACCGCTACTGCAGGTGGAGCTGGGTGCTCAGACTGTAAGACACAAGGCCACCACTTTTTCTCATTCTACTGTTGTTGTTATCAACGGATCAACTGAAAAATGTATTAGTTTGGAGTTCGGCTCCTGGCAGCCGGATTGAAAGAGCAGCTGGTGATGTTAGACTAGAGGGAGGGAGAAGTTTGTAAATATTACAGATAATCACAGTAAAAACACAAAGAAATATTCATTTACACGTTAACTGTACTTGGTTTTAACTCTGTAAAAAATTTACATCATTTAAAAAGATTTCTGTACGTTTTTTGAAAAATGTACCGTTATTTTACATATATCTGTGTGTGGTTAAATTACAGATAATAATAATAATAATAATAATAATAATAATAATAATAATAATAATAATAATAATAATAATAATAATAATAATAAATAATAATAATTAACCAGAACCCTATTAAAGTTTGAATTTGCATGTTTGAATTTTAATCTTAAGTTTTTTTGAAAATTATTAAAATTATTACAATTATAAAGGTATCTTTGATAATTTCCTGTTCAGAAAAAATCATTCGTTATTTTATTAATATTTTCTATTGTTTGAAAGAAAAAATATTTACATTGTGGATTAGAAAAGCAAATGTACAGATTTTTTAAAAAAATTGTTCAATTACAGATAATAACTATTAAAACCACAAAAAAGTATTAATTTACATATTTATTAATTTTTTACGATAGTCAAATCCACTGAAAATTATAATTTTGCTTATTTTTTTGCCTTTTTAAACATTTTTTCCTTAAGTTTACAGTCCTCTACTACTTTTGAACATATTTTTGTGGCTCCCTTGCTGCCAGATTTCCACTTTTTTTAATATTTTTTTGCAGGATTTTTCAGCTTAACTCTGTGATTAGTTTTCCATTTCATCCAGTCCAGTCTTCCAATGACAGAAAGCCATCCAGGTAAGAAAACAGATCAGAAATGTAGGGGATAGATGGCAGGATTGTTGCCGTTCGATGTCATTGTTTTGGCCGAAGGGCTCACAGGTGTCCAGAACGTTCTTTCATGCCTTCATTTGCATTTGAAACACGACTGAGGGAATAAACGAGCTTCTCCTCCGCTGTATGTTTACCTGCTGCAAACAGCCGCTCGGCTTCACCCCCTGAAGCCACTTGTCATTATTTGCTGACACGCTGGAAGGAGTTAAAATGTTTAAGCTGCCTGAAGGGGAAGATTTACACAGGCGCTAATTTAAATCTGCTAATCCGCAGTCCTACATTATTTACAATTCCTCTTCTGTGATTGTAATGTTGTTACGGCGTCTAACTCCCCGCCACGGAAATATAAACCGAATCCCATGGTTTTAGCATCCTGTGTTGGGAAGTGAAAGCAGTGAAACCCGTAGAGTGGAGATGTTTGGAAACGTTTCACTATTTTTACTGCAGAGTGAAACAGATTCTTTGTTTTGTCGGCTGTTGTGTCCCTGTTCAGGGCCTAAATTGTCTGAAGTCCTGTTTCAAACACTCCTTCAACAGCAGCCAAGAAATGGAGGCTGAATTGGCCTGAAATGGTGGAAGTGGACCGGTGAGCCTCCCTGCAGTGGATTCTGGGTCAGTCGATGCTTTGAAGCAAACAGAGCGTCTCTCGGATTTAGTTTGGAAGGTCAGCTAGCTGCAGGATTTACACAACGGTTGGTTGGATAATGGACTTTATCAGTGATGGGTCACAGTGTGGAGAGTTGCCAGCTCTAATTAACCCCACAAAACCTTTATTATTAATATATCATGTAAAAAGAGATTCAAGGAGCAGCTTCTTTAAAGTGCAACTGTGACAGATTCAAACATTCATAGCAAAAATAAATATGGGTTAAACAAATGCAAAACAAAAGTAAAAAGGTAACTATAAAATGTGTAAATATATAATAAATCTGAAACAAACAAACATAAAATAAATAATTGCAAATGAATTAAACATAAAATATAAATATAACAAGTAAATAAATATGAAATATATACATAAAAATAAAAAATACATACAATTGAGCTGAATAAAATTAAATATGTAAATACATATAAAATAAGTAAGTAAATATGAAATATGTAAATATATAATGAATCTGAAATACATAAACATAAAATAAATAAATACAAATGAATGAAATAAAAACTAATATGTAAATAAATGTAAAAGAAGTAATTAACTATGAAATTGATAAATACTTATAAATAATCAATCTGAAATATATACATAAAAATAAAATAATTAATAAATATGAAACAAATAGATACAAATGCAAATGAATTGAATAAAAAATAATGTACAAATAAATATAAATAAAAATAAAAATATATGTGGAATTGATAAATATATATTTCATACATAATAAATAAATAAACACAAACACATAAACAAATAAATAAGAAATAAAATTATAATTTAATTATATATGAAACTGATATATACAAAATTCTTAAAATGCTAAAAGACAAAATATAGGTTTCTGAACTGAAAATGAAAACAGTAATAGTGGTTTTGTTGAGATAAGAGAAAAACAACTCGCCTGAAAAATTTTTACCTGCATTACTGGTTTAAAAAAAGGCTACTTTATTACTTGTTTGATCAAGTGCAAATTTTATTACATTTTCAATAAATTATCACATTACCAGTTGCTAAAGGACATAATGTAATTCAAAGAAAAGCAAAAATGGAAATAATCTACACAATATGGAAAACTGAACCACCTTCAGTAAAACACAGCATCCAGGTGATAATTAGCTTTTAATGAATTTATAATAAGAGCTTGAGGAATTAAAACCAACTAATGAGCAGGAAAATGCAGAAACTTCTTCTTTTAATGTTTAACATGATGCTCTGATGTCTTTACAACCTGGTGCATGTTTTAAATGGTAAAGTGTAAAAGTGAAGCCAGTTTCTTTGTACGATAAAAACCTGAAAGCTTCGTTAGCTTCTGGTCCCGGCTCTCCGGTCATCTCTTGGGAGGAGTTGTCGCATCTCCATGTTTGTTTTCAAGAGCCCTCCACACGCTGTAGAAGGAATAAAGTGCGTTTTATGAAAGCAGGAAAACATCCGCCTACGTGAACGCAGCCCTCAGCGTTACATTCTGGCGTCACTTCCCTCCTTGTTCTGGCAGTTTAAACACACTTCCTCCCAGAATAACTTGCTCTGTGTAGGAGTTTTCAAACATACATTTGTACCTTTCACCGAGCAGAGGTGTGACTAGACGTGTGCTCTGCAATACTCCTTGTAATATTTCCCCCGGAGACCACTGTATTTGCTTTAGCCCCGGGTGGCGGCTTGATGCATATCGATGCAGACGCTCAATAATAGGACGGAGAGCTCCACATTATTGACAGCAGCGACTCCTGGCTCTCTGAAGGCCTCGGAGTGGGGAGGAGTGGATGAAGAAATGGATACCGATAAGAGGACAGATATGAGGAGGGTGACGATCCAGCATTACATCAGTCTTCCTGTCTGTCTGCCTCCTCTGTGGTCACATAAATCCACAGAATAATGGAGGAAACGCCATGTTATTTACAGGACTGATGGGTTTTTGGTTATATTTTTCTCCCCTCAGCCAGGTAACACACAGCCTGAATACACAAGCAGAAGCACACAAACATTCTCAACAACCGTCGAGCCGAGAGGGTCGAGCATAGATCAATTTAGTCCTTATTGCAGCAGATGTGTAGAGAAAGAGAGGGAAAGGATTAAGGTGGGGAGAGTGTCGGACAAGCAGGACTTTGGGTTTATCCGGGATGAATTACGTTCGAATCTTCTGTCCAGTTTCAGATGAACAAGTGGAGGAAAACAGCCTCGATAACAGATTCTGATGTTCAGACTGCAGAGATCATCGGAAAATCAACACAAACCACAGAAACTGCTGCGAGAAATGAATTTAAAATGTAGCATCCAAGTGATTAAAGACATGAAAACAAGGATTCTATCTTGATTTTAGGCATATTCCATTTTTTAGGATAATTGGGGATGTAATTTGCATTTACATGGAGCACAAAGAAATCTGGTTATTCATATCCCCATATATAGTATGGATAGTAATCATAAGTTACCAAATTATTCTAACATTCCCACAACTGTTAACCCAACCCTAAATGAACTAATTTGATTGTAGCTTTTAAAAATAAGGATTATTTTTGCACTATTGACTGCTAACGTTGCACTGCGTATTTTCTTTGTCCACCTTGTTGTTGTCAGAAATGGGAGTCGAGCAACAGGAAATATTAGATATGGAGTTAATCGGGAGTTTTTTTACTAGTGTTGTACAAGTTGGGCAGCTGTGGAGAATGTGCTTTGATCTAGCTAAGATTTTTTATTTTTTTTTACATGCAGCAGTATGCTGGTTTCTTTCTAGGTTCCTCCAATTCTATAATTCACCTTCTGTTTGCACGAAATTAAATTAATTAAATATTAAATATTGGCCCTTAAAAAACATAAAAAATACTAAATTTTCAAGTGACGGTGGTATCATGCCCCCAGAAAGTTGCTCTAAGGGTGTATATATGAATGAATCCAAGTTTCTTTCAAAAAAAACAGAGTTTGGTCGACATTTCACCAACATTTGTGGCTCGAACATCAGTAGAATTTGTTGAGGTTTGGCAAGACAAGATTGATTTTTATTTTGGTATTTAGACTTGAAACCTTATAAAATGACAAAAAAAAAATGTCCCAAATAACTCAAAATTTGTCCAAAATTACTCAAAATTTGATAATGAGATCAAATTTGTCCAAAATGACAATAAATATTTATCGGCCCTTGAAAACAGGAAAAAAAATGCAAAAATTTCAAACAAAGATTGTGCTGCTGCCCCAGAAAGTTCCTGTAAGTATATATATATATATATATATATATATATATATATATATATATATATATATATATATATATATATATATATATATATATATATATATATATATATATATATATATATATATGGATGGATCCATAATTTCTACCCAAAAATACGGTCTTTGGTTGACATTTCACCAACTTTTGAGGTTCTAACATCAGTAGACTTTGATGTGTTACAAGCATAGCAAGATTACAGTTGGACTGGAAAAAGTGGAAAAATGTTTCCACTTTTTCCATTTTCAAGGACCAATAATTAAAAATGTGGCCTCTGTTTGAGCCATTTAGGCATTTAGATCTACTAGAAACCATTCTGTCTGTGTCCTTGCCAAATTTCATGGCTATGGGAAATAAATTTCTGGATGTGTTTTAACCTTTAAAATGACTTCAGAGGAAAGATGTTGTTTTTGAGGGTGAGAATACAAAAACTCCCAGGACTGAAAACGTATAAAAATTTTCAAAAGTCAGCCAAAATATTTCACAGAACTTAGTTTTGGATCACCAACTTTCACCAACTTTTGTGACCTCAATCAGTAGCATAATCTGTCTTCTCGGAACCACGGTTGGGTTTTCTGAAATCAGGATGTGATGTTTATCTGCACAAATATAAAAACTCAGTTATGACTGCGATACTGTGGTTCATGTACATGCAGTCAATGTTCCAGGATTCGTACGGAATAAAGAATAGTCTGAGAAAGTGTTGAATTAGATCTTTCTATAGTAATAAATGTGGGGAAAACAAAAGAGAGTCAGGAAAGTATGGTTTCTAGACTCAGACTTTCCAGACTAATGTTGTTGAAAGCAAAGCAACTCACAGGGTCAGACCATTCTACACTGCATCGTATCAGCACTGGAGAATAGTTCAACTACAGTTTATTATCATTCTGCTATGGGGGTAAAATGGTGTGGATAGGTGGTATGTCTTTACAACTAATTTACAGTTGTCTTGGGTGGTGCTCAGCCCAGGATGCAGTGATGGTGCCCCTTAAAATACTGATGGGAGGAGCTGTTAAGGTGGAACTTTTGCATGATGGGATGAAAAAAAGGTAAATTCACTGAAAGAACCAGGCTGACTGTTTGCACAATCTAAATGTATTCTCAAATTTTGTCATTTTCAAAGTGCATGTTGCTAAATGGGGGTGGTTGTTTATTTGTTTTTTACTATGGTTACATGCAGTAAAAGGAAGGAGAAAAACAAAGTCTACATTCCTCTGACAAAATAGTTCTGCCACAGGTGTCTTATAATTCTTCCAAATCTGGACATAAACAACTAAATTTAAAAGCAAGTGTGGCAATATCATTTTATTGCATATTTACTCTGCAGCATCACAGATAATCAAATATGAAGCTTTTCTCAGCACATCAGAGTTATGCAGTCGTGTAGTTATAACAAAAGTACATTTTATTGCTGCATTTGTCATCATTTCCGTGGACACAGTGAATAAACAAAACTGCACAAAAGCTGTGGAAATGAGATAATATAACTTTTCATTTACTATTCATAAAAGAGACCAAAAATGATGGGGTGACAGTAATATAATAGTTATTTATAGGAAGCAGTGGTGTTGCTGCTGCAGTCAACTTGTCTGCTGTTAAAGGATTTATTTGAGCTACACATTTGACAGCATCATTCATTTATATTAATTATCTTGCTGTTTGTACTCAGATGCAAATATGACTTGAAAAATTTCCTGAGAAGTCCTGAAAATTGAGTCTGGAAAAGTTGGTTTGGTGTAAGAACTCAGATGTTATATAAAGGCTCCTTTTTCAAAAATGGTTTCTTTTTGATGATTAAACAATAAAATTAATAGATTTTACAAAACCAATGACAATGTTCAATAAAAATGCCCCCATATACTGTATGACAACCTGTGAACTTTTACCTCACGAGAGGCGTTCAGGCGTCGTGTATCGAGTTCAGGTCCTCCACCTTTTGACAGCACTCTGAGCCTGACGTCCCATAAAGTGAAATAAAACAGATTTGCAGCATGTAGGTCGTGTTTACATGCATATAGCACAGGCTGTCATGCCGCCTGTGCAGACAGATGGATTATTTAAAATAGACGGATATCAGTTCCATCACAACACGGTTCTCCATGTCAACAAAAAAAATTCCACTTACAAACCTGCAAATGCTGCATCAGTCCGTCGTCGGAAGTAAATTCTCATCTTGAATGCCGTAAACATGACCCCACTCCAAGGCATGAATACTGATGAAAGGCAATCTGTCAGGGCTGTAAAGTGCCACGACGCATGCTGCTATGGAAGTCGGAGCGTTGCAGGACCGGAGAGGGAATAGATCCCGTACAGGACAGACAGATGGATGGTTTTATTGTCCCAGCATGGGGAACATGCATCCACAGTCTGCACATGTTCACATCCTCGCAGGAAATCAAGCCCAGAGCACATAATGTGGACATATAGACGCATACGCTGCCGTGCTGCTCACACATATTAATAGAATCCATTGTGGTGAATCATTTGATGGCTCCAGAAAGTCAGGGCCAACTGTGGGAAAGTTTTTTGTCGACATTGTTTGTGTATTTTGTTGGTGTAGCGGGACCAAGATACTAGAGTTACTGAGTTAAAATGTCGTCATTAACCCAAACAAGTACCAAGTATCAAATCAGTGTGTATTGATTGATAACAAATTACAGGTAGATTGCCACAAAACCAAATATTCAAATACAGAAAAGAAATATCATCCACATGCCTGTCACGAGTTTGTTTTTTAACTTTAATTTCAGTTTTGAAAGTTAAGGAGTATACATACTTCCTTTGACTTGTAATATTAACCTAATTTAATAGTTACTTAGGTGAGGTGACCCTTTAAACCTCTCAACCATAAACAGTATCTGGTCATTTTCTTTGCCTCTGTTAGGTTTTTATTTACTGTGGGTCATTTTTTTAGCTTAATATAAACTCCTGCACCTCTGTGGAAACAGAACAACCACGACTAGAAGGAGAAAACACTCAAACATGTCTTTAATGCAATAGTTCTAATCCCATTAATAATGAATAAGAATGAGCAAAAATTGAATTTCTTAGATGACATCCTTTACAAAATTTGAAAAAAAGAAGAAATATAATATTTTTACAAGTACAGCTGAGATGAACACTGGGAAAAAAAGTAGTGACTTTACATGAAATAGATATTTTACTGCTAATATTTTCAACTTGTTTCCATACTTATGTATTCTGAATAAACACTGCCTGCAGTTCAGCTGAAAAAAATCCTGATTTTTTGTCATGTGACTGTTGATACAAGTTGAGTCACTAATGGCATCATATCTGCACCAAACAGTGCAGAATCTGAATAATGGAAACAGTTAAATGTTTCGTATTTTTTTAGAATAAGAATCATAGAATAATGTGGTTTTAATGAAATCTCACAATTCTAAGCTGAGATTTGATTATTTTTTCTAAAGAAATGGCACAATAATTAGTTCAAGGACCATCAGAAATTTGGAAAATCTGATTGTTCTTCCCGTTTTTAAAGTTACTGACTCTGAAAAATGGTGTGAATGGTTATTTTTGATAAAGATAACAAGTCTTTCTGGCATGTTTGATTTAAACTGTCTAATGTGAAGAAAACTATTAAAAGTCTAAACTTCACAGTTGGATGCTGATGAGTCCTTTCTCTATGTCGGGGATAATTTGCAATTACAAGTAATTAATGACGTTACTGCTGCTGAGTGTGTCTTTCTCTTCTTGGAGATGCTCTTATGGATCCTGCTGCAGATGTTTAATAAACTCAGAGGAAATAGTCCTAAACAGCTGGAAGCGACAAACTAAACTTCTGTTATTTAAAACCTGAATTACATTAATTACTGGTGAGTCTCATTAATCTGAGCTGTTACAGAGTTTGTCTTTATGTCAGTAAAGTTGTACTTTCATGGACATTTCAATCTCTAATAGATATGAAATTCTATAGCAAAGTAAATAAGGCAAAAAGGAAGGTTGTGTGTTCGTCTTTGTCATCTAAATTAATTGTTTTCTGCTCTTTGGGATGTTTGTGGACCAGTTTGTTTGATACAGACTGAAATGCAAAAGCCTTGTGCCAAAAAATGTGAGCTTTAGCAACCTTTGTATGGGGGTATGTCATTTTTTAACCAATTTAAAATACATTTTTGCAATTGTGATTTTGCTGAAATGCAAATTTCATCAGCATCAGTACTTTTATAGTAGTTGCTGTGTGACTCCACTGGAATTTTAATTACTTTTGTGGTATTTCAGGTGCAGGGAAACAGTCACAAACCTTCTGGTCTCTGGTGTTGGATGCCGTTGTCTTCCTTGGCTACTTGTGGTCTGTTGCTAAGGGAGCTGATACGATTGACAAATACACCAGTGGATGCCAGGCATGTCTGCAGAGCATGAAATTGCTCCCAGAATGTCAATCTGCTGATTAAATGTGACATACAGTATGTTGTGAGGACGGCTGGCATTTTGTCCAGAGAGCGATGGCAGAGGAAAATTTACTGGAATTAAGTGGGTTCATCCTCTGAGGGCCTCGAGAAACGCTGGAAATTGAAGATTTTAGCAGCTGCTGACAGATGACGGTCATCAACGTCTGCAGGATATTTAGTTTGGACGAGGAGAGAGACGGTCTGACGGTGGAGAA
Organism: Amphiprion ocellaris; assembly: GCF_022539595.1. Classification (NCBI taxonomy): domain Eukaryota; kingdom Metazoa; phylum Chordata; class Actinopteri; family Pomacentridae; genus Amphiprion; species Amphiprion ocellaris. Next base: position 32,755,150 of record NC_072779.1, on the reverse strand, counting down.
AACATCAGGGCTTGGACTGAAACATTTCTAAATCATCCTCTGAGGGACGTAAGCGAGTGCTCTGCTGGTGTGAATGAAATGGCAGGCGAGTCGTCCATAGTTGTTGACACAGTCGTAGTTTTTTGAATGAAGCAGTAAAAAAACGGCTGTTGTGTTTGTCTTAGTGACTGAGAGTTATAGTTATAGAGTTATAGTTATAGTTATAGTTATAAAGGTGATATTAGAAGTTTTACTGATATATATGTAATCATTTTAGATATTTTTAGGATTTTTTGAAAGATTTTTACTCATTTTTTGAAAATATTTACAAGAATTTTCTTGCCAAATTTGGGGGAATTTATTTATTTATTTATTTTTTTAAATAAAACTTTTAAGGGAAACTTTTAAGGAATTATTGGAATTTTCTTCCCGAAGGTTTTGCGAATTTTCGGAAATTTGGGGAATTTTTTTGCTGAATTTTTGGATTTTTTTTTCAGACAAGGAAACAATATTTTTGGTGCCTGTAATTGAGGACAACAGGAGGGTTAAATTTCATGTCGATTGACACGAGACATCTTCCGGTTGAGAAAGGAGGGCAGAGAATGAATGAAAATGTGTTTCAGGCTAAAAAAATGAGTGATGACAGACGAACGGGAATCTGAGGAGGTGGTTTTGAGGAGGCGATGAGCGGTGGATGGCTGATAGAATAAAATAAAGGGCAGCCCACCTGTGTGAGCTGAGGCCTCCGTCCTGGTCACAGCTGAATTATTCATGTCCTCTCGCCTCACTGTGCCGGCTGCAGCTCACTGCAGAGAAGAAAACAAACTGCAAACTGGAGCCGCTACGCTCCATGTTCTGACTCAGGTCTGGATGCTGTTTGCAGCAAGGCCAAGGATTCTAGACTCCCAATTTCCCTCTCCCAGAAGGAATTAAATCAAACGCTGCAGGTATCAGATACAGCTGCTGAGGCCACCATCTGTCTGCCTCATCCGGTCAGCGTCACCGAGATCAACCGTGCTACATATTTCAAATTTAAATCATTTGTTTTGCCTGAAGCTTCATAAAATGACACTCCGGCTCAGAAGAGGCTCGTTTGATCGTCACACAATGAACACCTGCTAGATTTCTGCCCAACTTGGTCCTGACATGAAAACATAAACACATAAACAGCTGATTACTTTCGATGTTGAATCTTTATTTTAGTTTAATTGTGGTAACCAGATTTGATTTTAAAAAAAATTCTGCACTTCTTAGTGCAACCATGATGTCAGTATTGACTCACCGGCGACCAACCGTCACACGATAAAAATTCAGGAAGTCTTCCGCTGAATTGGAGGCTGTGTTTACACAATGCAGAGACAACACAAATATGGAAGGAAATCAGTAATATAGTAAAATGTGTATCGAATGTAGAGCAACCATTTTTTTGGAATTGGTAAAACCCATTAGAGATGCCAAGAGGTGGAAGATGAAACATAATAACATCACAAAATGATTAGAAAAATGATCTAAAATGACACAAATCATCCCAAAATGACAGAAAAATCAGCATATAATTTGTCCAGAATGACACAAAACAACAAAAATGATCATGAGAGGAAAATCAAACAAACTGGATCAATAAAATAAATGCAGCATGACTCAGAAACAGTGAACAGAGGAGGAAGTTATTGGAAGATACATCTTTCTGTTGTCTATTGTCATTTTAGACTAAAATGGAGACATTTTGAACAAGTTTCAAGTAATTATGGGGAGTTCTCAAGATTTGGACAATTATTAAGTAGGTTTGGACAAATTTTGAGTTGTTTTTGACACTTTTTGTTACTTTGGACAAAATTTTTGTCAATTTTGTACAATTTCATATAACTTTGGCCAAATTTTTACAATATTTTACGCAGGTTATTAGTCATTTTGGACAATTTTTGAGGTGTTTTGGGCAATTCATAAGTAGGTTTGGATTGGTTTTGAGTCATCTGTGATATTTTTGTTACCATAGACAAAACTGGAGTCATTTTGGACAATTTTAGATTGTGTAAAGTGCAGCATGGCTAAAAAAAACAGTAAACAGAGGAGCACGTTGTTGAAGATACATTCAGCATGGTGAAACATCTTTCTACAGCTGATGAACAGAGTAGAGAAGAAAAGGCTGTAAAGGCTGTAAAAATGTAAATAGTTAAATATCTATAGCGTGTGGAACCACAACTATTTTTTATCATTTTTCGTGATTTTTATGATTCATTCTCTGCTTTTAGTCCTGGTTGTTCTGTTTCCAAAGAGGTGCAGGATAGAAAACAGTGAAGAAAAATGTGAGCTGTTTGGACCTCAGAGGGTTAAAGTGCATCATTTCACAGAGAATTTTACAGAAAATTCCTCTTTTCACGCTTGTGGGAAGTTTTTATCTGCGGCTTCTGTACGTGGCGACTTTTCATTTTGTCACGAAGCTATTGTTGCATTTATGGTTATCTGAACCTGCACAAAGGAGCCCACTGTGGCTCTTTGGAGATTGCTGGAAATCTTTTAATGCGCTGTTATTATTCTATTATAATGCCAGTGCTGCTGGCAGTTATTTCATTACGAGATAGAGCCGATTCAGGAGTGTATTTCAAATATCTACAAGTTGAACTGAATGCATTTTATCTCCGCTGGGTGTGAAATAGAGACGCAGATTACAGTTTACAGCTCGTTGTGTGTATTAGAGCTGAAAAGCAGGAGGAATCTCTGCTGATGTGAAGCTCTGACTTCATGTCACCTATACAAAGACTTCCATGGAAAAACTGGGTGGATGATTCCAGACTCTTATTATTATTATCTAGAAAACCCAAATCTTGCAGTAAAACTTTCCTTTTCTGAAAGATTTCAGGGATCAGATGGTGGATTTTTAAGCATTACACTCTTATTTGTAGCTACAGTGGATATTAAAATCATTTATATACTCTAATCTTTTTCTTGATTGTGATTTCCACTGGAAACGTGACCAGGATGCTTAACAGAAACATCAAATCATCAGATTAATGGAAAACTTTTGCACAAAAGAGACACATATTTGAATTTAATGTTAGATGGTTAAAGTTCACAAAAGAAAAGTTGTACTTTTAAGTCATATTTTCTGTTTTCTGTGGGTAATTCTTTGTTTGTTTGGCAGTACAGATGCACAGTATTGGATTTTTGCCAGTAATTAGACTGATTTTGGCCGATGTCCGATGCCAATATGTGCACATATTTTACTGCACCTGATTAAATAAAACATCCGCTCTCTCCTGTAGAGATATTTACTTATTGTTATGTCTACATTTTACCGTCTCTCCTGGAAATTACCTTCCTATAAGACTAAACTGAATTCTTAATTACCTCTGCAGGGTGTGAAATAAAGACAGATTCTAGTTTCCAGCTTGTTGTATGCATTAGAGCTGAAAAGCAGGAGGAATCTCTGCTGACGTGAAGCTCCGACTAAAAAGAGGAACTTGTGTTGGGGGAAAATGCACAAGTCTCATTTCTTACATTTGGTTTTCGTCATCAAAGTCGGGGAAATGGAGTTTAAAGAGCGCCTCCTCCGACAGGCCCGCTGATTTCCACCTGGGGATAATTCACAAGCGCAACACGTCGCCATGACAGCGGCTGGAATTTTAATACGGCGGAGGGAAGGATTACACGGAGGAGGCCCGAACGCCGTCCTCCTCGGTTACTTTGGGATTTCAGGGGGTCCTGATCTCCATTTGCTCGTCAGAACCCGAGGGATCAAGAAGACAAATACAGTTTTTGTGGGAGGAGATCACATGAGCAGACAGCTGACTCCTCTCTCCCTCTTTCGTCTCTCATCTCCGGGACGATCCGGCAGGTGGAATCATATAATATGTATAATGGCTGGATGGGAAGTGAAGGCTCAGTCCTGCTACTTGTGTCTCACTAAATCTGCTCTTATCGTCGCTGCTTCATATCGTTTTGTAACTCTGCTGCAACATCTTCAGCAGAAGGTACAATAAAATACAGCAAACCTGAAAGACAGCGCTCCACCTTCAGGTGCCTTGACATGTATTTGCTGCGACTAACTCATCACAAATGCACTTTAAAGCCTCTGGGTTGCTGCTATGCTAATTTATAAAACAACACTCTGCTGCCGCCTTAAAATAACTCACTTAATTTAACCGCGTCCAGGAGCCTTCGGTGTTTTTGCTGGAGTTAAATGAGCTCCACTTCCACAGAGAGGAGAAACTAAAATTATCCTTTGAAAAAGTAAATAAGATCATGAACAAAAAAAGAGGAAAGTTTTACCTTTAAATTAGAGAAAAATGCTGTTTTTATTTCAGGCTTACTGACTTTCTTGTTTAACCTTCTGAACCTCAAGTAGTTTCTGGTTATTTATAAAAAACAAACAAACAATGAATCTAATGATTTATCTCCATCTTCACTTTGGGAAACTGGAAAGGCTCCTGGATGCAGTTATTATTCTAAAGTCCTGCACCTCTATAGAAACAGCACAACCATGACTAGAAGTAGAGGAAACACAGAAATGTCTTCTGTACAGTAGAGAACAGTTGTAATGCCAGGAATCCTAAAAAAAAGAAAGAAAAGGAACAAAATGGAGGCCCCACACATTATACAGTTAACCATTTTACATTTTAACAACCTCTACAAAAATCAAGTTTTGATTACCACTGCTCTGCTCATCAGCTGTAGAAAGATGTTTCACCATGCTGAATGTATCTTCAACAACTTGCTCCTCTGTTCACTGTTTCTGAGACATGCTGCATTTATTTTATTCAGTTGGTAAACATGTCATTGTCATCTTAGTCCAAAATTGTCCAAAATAACTCAGAGCTTCTCTAAAATAACTTGAAACTTGATCAAAGCAACATAAAATGGTTAAAAATTTGACTCAAGATGTGTAAAAAGTAACAAAAAAATGTCCAAATTGACTCTCAAATTGTCCAAAATACCTCAAAAAATGACCTAAATTGTATTAAAGTAGCTCAAAATTACTCAAATTTTGTTTAAAATGACAATTTTGGAGTAATTTGGGAGTCAGTTTGGACATTTTTTTTGTTACTTTCTATACATTTTGAGTCTATTTTTAACAGCTTTCATCAATCATCAAGTTTCAGTCCAGTTTTGAGTCTTTGCTCAGCAGCTGTAGAAAGAAGTTTCACCTTGCTGGATGTATCTTCCAACCAGTTCCTCCTCTGTTCACTGTTTTTGAGCCATGCTGCATTTATTTCATTGATTTGCTTTGTCATATTTTCCTCATAGTCTCTCACATCGTCTCTCTGCTTTGTCGGAACACTGCCTGCAGTTCACTTGGGAAAATCTCAGAATTTTTCTCATGAGACTGTTGGTCACAGCTGAGTCAATCATGGCTTCTCAGTTGCAATAAAGAATGCAGAATTTTTTGCTTTTTACGGCATTTGTTTAGTACAAATGAGTACAAAATGAGACATGAGACATCTCATTTTAATCATTTTTCCTGCCATAACCACACATCTTGTTACATATTATACGTTTACGTGCCATCAGCTCTGATAAAAGCTGTAATTTTTTCAAACCTGCTGGCAGTTTTGGGGGGTTTAGAGACTGAAGCTTACAAATAAAGGATTTTTCTTGCCAGTCAGGTGTTTAAAATGTTTTTTTCCAAATCACTTTATCAATTTGCAACATTTCTGATCTCTTGAGCGAATATATTTATTACTTTTTCTTCCCTTTGTTCAACTGAAACTGCAAAAAGTGTAATATTTTAGACACAATATTGAAAACAAATCCCATAATCGTGATTTGGAGTGGAAACAGCAAATTTGCATAAGACGTCTGGGCATAGCGGTCAGTTTGCTTTGGCTGCTTGATGCTCTGAACACAAACTGTTGTTGCAAATATTGAAACTACATCTCAGGATGTTTATATACAGTATATATGTGAGATGAGATATGAGTGCAGCGCGTTAGCCTGTTGCTTAGTTTGTGATGCTAATGTCGAAGTCAAGTATCAACCGATACGACTGCATTAAAACAGATTAAAGGAGATTATAGCAGCTGTTCGGCAGTTTAATGTGTCTAATATGGTTTGTTTGTGTACAGCGCTCGCTTTGGATCTGCGAGTGTGAAACAAACAAAATAACATCTTTCCTCTCACTGTCGGTTGTTTGTGATATTAACCCGAATCTTATTTTTTATTTTTTTTGCCCACACAGCCATCTTGCCACTCGGATAAATAACAGGTGTGTGTTATCAAGCTGCAGGTGTGAGGAATAAAATGGCAGGTGTTGCACACACACGGTAATTCGTGTTCGAGGTTCTGCTCCATATTGGCTGGAAAATACACAAAGATGGCGCTGTGAAGAGTCTCGGATCAAACAGGAGGCAGAACAGAATCATCCTCAGCGATCAAAGCAGGAGAAACAACAGGAAAACACAAGGAAATGAATAAAAATTCAATTTAGCTTCGATCTGCATTGTTTTTCACCAATCCCAACAGTCTTATTCTCCTCTATTAATGACTTTATTACTGTTTTTCTGTTCCTATATGTCACATAAATGCAATTATTTACAGTTTAAACATCATGGAAGTTCATCACTGGCCTTGAAAATAAATAACTTGGATAAAATATTCCAATTTTTATCATGATACGAAGCAACAAGTTTATGATCAAAGGCGACAAAAACACCTCTGAACAGACACTAAGGTTAAAATTTCCACGTTATATGCAAGCAAATGTTGTCTGATGACCAGTTTCCTGCTTAAAAAGCTTGGACAGGCTCCATTCAAGGTGAAAGTGAAAAGTCCTGGGTGCTAGATTGGAAAATTTTATCACAAATATGGAAGAAACTTTGAGAACTTGTCGGTGCAATGTGTGGTTCAGCAAGTATACCATCTTTTTAGGTTGTTGTCACAACAATGCAGCTTTGATTCACTGCAGAAACATGCAACGACTGTAAGCTGTGCAATCGCTGTGTCAGGAATTTGATTAGTATTACCAGAACATGGTTGGAGATGGATAGAAATACAAGCTGTAATATGAGCTAATGTGATTCTGTCTTTGCTCCTCACAGGACGGCATGGGCAACCTCAGAATAACAGAGAAGGGCCTGAAACTGGAGGGGGACTCCGAGTTCCTCCAACCCCTCTATGCCAAAGAAATACAGTCCAAACCAGTAAGTAACTCATATAAAAACAGACATTTTACACACCATGTACATGTGAAGATTATGCAACATTTCTGCCTCAATCCAGCTGATAAGATGATGGTTTTGTCACTCAGACATGTTCACTATGATGAAATTCACCTATCCAAAGACTTTTATGGAAAAAAACTGCAGAAAAATCCACAACAGAAGAAAAATATTTGGCATCTAGCATTAGGAACTGCACTGTATAGGAAATATTGTTATCTTCAGTGTGAAAGGAAAGGAAAGCAACTAACTGATTCTAGACTCTTGTTATTATCTAAAATGCACAAATCAGTTCCTTTTTGCAGTAGAACTTACCATTTCTGAAAGATTTAAGGGATTAGATACCAGGTTGTTAACCATTACATTCCCTTTTGTAGCTACAATGGACACGCTCTAATCTTTTTCCTGATGGTGATTTCCACTGTAAAAGTGACCAGGATGTTTAAGAGAAACAGGGAATTATCAGATTAATGGAAAACTTTTGAACAAAACAGACATGTGTATGAATTTAATGCCAGAGGGTTAAAGTTCACAAAAGAAAGTTGTACTTTTAAGTCATATTTTCTGTCTTCTGTGGGTAATTCTTTGTTTGTTTGGCAGTACAGATGCACAGTATTGGATTTTTGCCCGTAATTAGACTGATTTTGGCCGATTTCTGATGCCAATATATGCACATATTTTATTCCACCTAATTAAATAAAAGATCAGGCCTCTCCTGTAGAGATATTTACTTATTACGTCTACATTTTACCATCTCTGCCCACTGGTCAATTCATCTATCTCCCAGAAATTACCTTCCTATGCGACTAAAGTGAATTCTTAATTATGGTACTTTCATTTTTGAAGGAAGCATATTTTCAAACCAACATATAAGACTGTAATGTTCAGAAAGACAGAAGTTAGCACCCAGACGTCCACCCAGGACAGTTTTATTTTTACCTTTTATTCAGTATTATTCAGGTTTAGGCATCAAAACTTAGTGCTTAGGTTCAGGGAAACATCATGGTTTCGTCGACACTTTCAACAATTACCACATATTAAAAGACTGGTTCACTTTAGGCACCAGAGTTACTCGGTTTGGGTTAAATGACAGTTTCACAACACGATCCTCCATTTTCTGGGTTATCACAAGAGACAAGTCCATTTAGTATACATATTTATTGAAAAGAAGCAACAATAAAGCAGTAAAATAAATGATAAAGACGTGGATTTTAAACAGTCCAGCAGAAAACATCTTTCCCGCAAAATGTAACTAAAAATCTAGTTAAGTTGTACAGAAATTGGATTTTTTAAAGACAGGGCTGCACAAAATAAGAAAACCACCCGAGCTTATGTGTAAAACCTGCAATGTTTATTAAGAAAGCTGTAATCAGGTGTTACCCGTCTGTCAGTGGTCACTTTGGGCTCATTTTAAAGCCTTTTTTGGCCGATAACGATGAAGTTTTGAGCATGTTGTGCATCTGTAGTCAGTGGATTTCTAGTATGTTTGTGTGCAAAATCAACAGAAGCGATGCTAGGAATTCCCTCAACAGCTGTAAGAATAAACAGCTTGTCCTTCGTGTGCGAGACGCCATGTGTGAGCTGTGAAGAACAACAAAAATATATATTTATGTAGTATATTTTTAGATATTTTGATATCTTCTACATATGTGAAACATTTCCAGAACGAGAAGAAAAGCCGCCTTCGTCGCCTCAGCGTTGGTGTAAATGACTTTCTAGCGAAAACATCGTTGCTGATGTGGTACTTCTGAGCTGCAGCAGCAAACATCACGCTGGGTTGTGTAACACTGGGAGACTCACAGCGATGGTGTGAAGAGATACAGGTCTAATGACTGCCAGTGCCATGGTGTGAATTTGAGTCCTGAAGCTTGGCTCGGTGGAAAAAGCCTGTGAGAAGAACCTGCTGGGAGTCACGCTGGCAGCATCGAGCTACGAGCGCTACCACCTCGGCTGCATTTACCACTTATTGATTTCTTCAAGTGTCTACATTCTGCCGGAGCTCGGCTCATATTCAGCTCATTGCGGCTCTGCAGACTCGCCCTTGTGCAGATTCTTTTGTTAAAATAAAGCACTAGATGTTCTCTTCTCTATATATATTTGGGTCAGGTTAGGATGTCAGGAGGCTAAGCTGAGTAGCCCACATGGACTATTCTCTATCCTCCTGAAGCATCCTCAGGTCAGAGGGGATTTGCAGTGTGAATGATGTTTTCTGAGACACTTGTTAGTGATCTTTTCTCTGTTATTACTCTGAGATGATGACCAAAAAACTGAAACAAACATAGAGCAGTAAATCCAGAGCAAATGTGGGCTGAAATGTCAGTTAAAGCGGTGTTTAGTTGTCATAAATGTGCCATAAAAAGACCAGACGTGACTGTGTGGGGTCCTAAAAAGGGCATTTTACTTCAGAAAACATCTGTCACTTCATGCCACGTGGCTGCATTTGTCATTGTGATGAATCCAGGCCAGATGTTCCAAGGCAGCTGCATGATATCGCTGCAACACGTTACGTAATGATACGCTGTGTTGTGTCACAATAGCACCGGTGCTTGTGTCACTTCCTGTTAAGACAGGATGAGAAGTGACATGACATGACAAAACTTTGTCATGTCATCTAATGTAATGTCACAACACGTTTTAAAGACGGTAACATGTTGGGACCACGTGTGTCTTCAAGCTTCAAGATTCATTTACTGTCGTTTCTTGTGTTTTTGCTGTACTCCCAGTCCCAGAACAGTGAAAAAAAAAAAATAATAACAGTAAATATCAATAAATAACGATAAAATTACAGCCAGGAAATATTGATTGAAAAAAGTAGCACAGTGTAAATGGTATTAAGGAGCATATTGTCAACACCAAAAAAGTATTGTTTCCTTGTCTGAAAAAAATCCAAAAATTCAACAAAAAATTTCCCCAAATTCCTGAAAAGTTGCAAAACATTCAGGAAAAAAAAAATCCAATACTTCCTTAAAAGCTTCCCTTCAAAGCCTCATTTAAATTTAAAAAAAAAATCCCCCAAATTTGGCTAGAAAAATCTTGTAAATATTTTCAAAAAATGAATAAAAACTTCCTCAAAAAATCCTAAAAATATCTAAAGTGACTACATATATATCAGTAAAGCTTCTAATATTTTCCTTTAAAAACATTCACCAAAAAAATCAACCAAAATCCAACTAACTCGACCTTTTGTGGTTCAATAAATCGGTAAAACTTTGTCACCCTGAAAATGTACAAAATGAAGCTTTTAAACGTGATAAATGTGTCGACAGGCTTAGTTTAACCCAAACCATGATCCTTTTCCTAACCTGACCAAGTAGGTTTGGAGTTTAAACCAGAATCACACTTCCTGTTCTAGCCTTAAATCTACACATACCTTCACGCTTTCCCCATCTGTTGGTTCTTATTTGCCAAACTCTTCCTCTTTTTCTGCCTCATAACGTCCAGGCCTGCAGTGCACTGTAAAACATAGTCTTTTTACTTTTTCCAATTAGCATTTCTTAATAACTGTTGACTGTACATTGACGGATGTTCCTCTGTACCGTAGAAAGGTTCATGCCAACATGGGTTCCTGATGATCTTCTGTCTAGAAGATGCCGCTGATCCTTAACAAAGCCTTTCCAATGCTGCAGCTTAATAAACATATATGCTTCTCACTGGAGCTTAAGCTAAATATGTCCTGGTTCAATCTCAAGGATCAGGACTGAGGCATTTTTAAAATGATTGTTATTGGCTTGAACTGAGATCCTTTTATTACATCCATGTCGTAAAGACCGAGCACTATTTATGGCAGGACACTAGGGATGCAAAATTAGAATATTTATCTCAATCAGTGATCAGCAGCTTCATCTCTCTTGCTCATCTTACTGTTTTATTGAATGCAGACAAGATAAGAACCATGTATCCCACTGCTTTCTAACAATGTCACCCTGGTTCAGCCAGCCAAATACACGAGCTTTGGTATGAAGTCATTAAGGACCCCATTAGTCTTTGTCATGGTGCCCGTTGCTAACTAAACCCCCACAATGCTGTCTGCTTGCCAACATTAAACTGCCCATAGTCCAAGTCAGCACCAATTTGGGATATGATTGTGTTAAACATTAAGATGCTCCACCTGGCGGAACAACCAGGTACTACAACCGATCTACAATACGCTTTTTAACATGCATGATCTTCATTTTACACATCTAAATGTATACTCAAAGTATGCATTGTCCAAGAAGATGGTATCAGCTCAGGACTTGGCAGGTACCAAATATAATGAACTCAGATTGAATTTGGGGCAAAAAAACCAAAACAAAACTGATCATTAAATTTTAGCCTAAACATAACTAAACACTGACTCAAAACTAAACTTATGCCAAAATAACTGTATTATAATGATGTTCCTAGATGTAACTTGAGCTCAGGCCTTCTGATTTGTGTCTCCACCATCCCTTCCAACCTCCAAATGCCATCTTTTGTTCCTTTTTATGAGTACAAAATCAAGGATACACCACTGTTGCATGGTGATAACTGACCTACTGAGCCTCCTAGACAGTTTCCTATGGAAACAATGTGATGATAGCGGATATTTCTGAGCCTCATCAGTGCAAATATGACAGACGAGGTGGTCTTGGTTGGGGAGCAAACTGTAATGTGCTGCAAACATCCCTACAGCTTCAGCATCAGGAAGTGTTTGTTGTTTACAGATCCAAGCCCATCAGAGGTCCCCCAGTGTGTTCAATTCACAAATTAACATTCCGAGGTGCTTCCCGCTGTCCTTACACCAAATACAGGAGGACCATTCCAGTCCAGCGATGTCAGACAAATGGAGAGATGGGCTTGATAAAGTGATAGGCACTCTCCCCCCTTGTCGCTTCCACTCCGGCAGTAATAATCACCATGTGCAGGTAGTGGATGGATGGCTTGATAATGCAAGAGAGCAGCGCAGCTTTATCTCCGGCGTCTAGGACCAGGGCTGGGCGGGAGGATGAGCGATGGAGATGGACGAGGAGCTGGCCATGGAGACGAGCAATAACAGAAGAAGAAGAAGAAGCGGTGCTAGAGACAGAAACAGGGAGACAGATGGAGGAGGACTGAATTAGAACGAGAGGGATGGGAAGCCAGCGAGCATGTTTTGACAGGCGGCGGCGCTCAGGAGGCGGCCAAGTTCAACATCGACTCAAACAAGCACAACATGTTCGCAGTGTAATTTCATGGCACGGGGAAAATCTTCATATTAACATGAAGTCCCTGCACTTCTCTGGGAGGCAGTTATGGATACCATAGATAATAGCTCTGGTGCATTAACTGGCTTCTGTGGGCGGCAGCCAGTGTGCGAACGTATCCATCAACATGGTACAAACACAGACTGATAGCCGGCACGGCACATAAAAGACGGCTGGAGTCCCCTTTTGCTCATGAAATATAAATATCCGCTGCTCCCAGACCAGCATCGAAAGTGTAGAGGATGTCTTCTATCTACTGTTGCATTGAGGAGGGAGATGAGTCTAAAAACAGGCTCAGAATAGGAATGTGGAAAAAGGAAGTAAGAGGGGAGACAAGATACAAAACTGAGGGAGATAAACAGGGAGAGGGATGGACGGCTGGTAGCTTCAGCCACTGAGCTGACAGGAATAGTAATACCCAGGAGGAGGTGACGGGAGGAGACAATTGGTCAGTCCAGCCCTGGATAGAAAAAATGAATACATTTTAAAAAAAAGGGATTCCTCTGCTGATATTATTGCAGTCTGCTGTATGTGTATGTGTTGCCCAACACCTCCTGCACTAGATTTTGCAATAAAAAACTGCTCACTGAACACATTCAAACAGCAACTATGAAACTGTAGCATCATATCTAATTATCAGGAAAGTTCATCTCTGTTTTACATAAAGCTGCTCTTTTTTCATTATAATTGATCAAATTACTCTATATAATACAAAATCAATGTGACAAAGCTAATACCCCTTTAGCTCTACTTGGTGTTTTAGCATCTTTCAGCTGAACGATTTGGTTTTCTTGCAAACTTTAAGGAGAGATGAGCTAAAATTTGCAAGATATCGTTCAGAAAACCAAATGACAATGCACAAGAAATGCAGTGGCAAGTAGAAAAGCATTAAGATATACACTAACGTTCAAAAGTTTGGGGTCACCCAGACAATTTCATGTTTTCCATGAAAACTCCCACTTTTATTCATGTGCTAACATAACTGCACAAGGGTTTTCTAATCATCAATGAGCCTTTCAACACCATTAGCTAACACAATGTAGCATTAGAACACAGGAGTGATGGTTGCTGGAAATGTTCCTCTGTACCCCTATGGAGATATTCCATTAAAAATCAGCTGTTTCCAGCTACAATAGTCATTTACCACATTAACAATGTCTACACTCATTTCTGATTCATTTAATGTTATCTTCACTGAAAAAAACAGCTTTTCTTTAAAAAAAGGACATTTCTAAGTGACCCCAAACTTGTGAATGGTGGCATTTATCTACATATAGTGTCTCACATCACTCCATTCTCCTGCCACAGTCTCCTGAAATGCCTCCTAGATCCTGCAGGACTCCTACAGGGCTGTTTGTGAGGAGTACATGTGTTTAGTTTGTTACAGAGCGCCGCCTCTGATCGCTCAGCTTCTTCGTTACTAATGCAACAGGCCATATTATTCCCAGCAGGACGCCTCTCACACCGAATGAACGGAAAGAGAGGGAGTCGTGTGGTAGACTGGGACAGAGATGTGTGGATTATAGCTGGTTATAGATGCAGAGCTGCTGCAAACATCCCACTGGCTGAATTAAACCTCAGAAACACTAGCCAGAAGGCCCATTTTGAGGAGAAATACAACAATTTTTCATCAAAGTAAACCTCCAACTTCGTTGAAGAGCTTGCAGGTGTTTGTAGAAGATGCGAAAGCTTTATTGATTTCTTAATTAAATTCTTCACGTATCTTTTATAAGGTAAACTTGCTTGAAAAAAAGAACATTTGATATATAATGGATCTATTTATATTTTCACTTTCATATGCAAGAACTCGCCTCAGTATATATCTCTTTCAATGTAGTGGACAAGACATTCAATCATCCATCCATTATCTATATACAACTTAATCCTCATTAGGGTCAGTGGGGGGGTGGAGTCTATCCCAGCTGACTGAGGGTGAAGACAGGGGACACCTGGACAGGTAACAGTCTATCACAGGACTACACACAGAGACAAACAATCACACTCACATTCACACCTACAGACAATGTAGAGTTACCAGTTAACCTCAGCATGTTTTTGGACTGTGGGAGGAAGCCAGAGAAGCTGGAGAAAACCCACACATGTAAAGTTCAGTGTTAGAAAACAAACACAACTTACCTTGCAGCTACGACACCTTGCCGTTGGAAGGATTTTTCAAAGTCGAGCGCTATTTGTCAAAGCTGACACACTCAAACGCCTCCACAGTCAACGTTGATGTAATTATCAGCTAAACGGCGTCTTCTATACATCCACGGCTTCGCATTCGGTGCACACCACGCTGTTATTGTGATAACTTCCTGCTTGTGCATCATACGTTCAGTGTATTTACTGTGGGAACTTCAATAAGTTTGGCAGGAGCCATAATGTTATCAGTAATATACACACAAGGCATATCCCCTCCTCGACTGCGAGTGCAGCACAACGGTCCGGCCGTTATCTCTAATTAAGAAGTTGACTGAGGCGTGAAGATTAGTCAGGCTCAGAGACAGCAGAGTGTCCGACGTGATCGGCATTACAGATCGGCCCGGTCACTCTGGGAAAAGGGAATTATCAAACGGAGCAGGAGGCTGAAGTCTCGGCGTACAGAGAGTTTATGGTGTGTTTGACTCTGGAGTCACACCTTCGTATCTCTGCTTGTTTCCGTGTCCAATAATCCGATACTTCAGGCTGCACCACGCCACTGAAAGATTAACGCTTTTTATTCCTCTCCGGGAGTTTTACACATTTTGTGGAACATTTAACTCCAGTTTTGTTTAACCCTCGTGTCGTCCTGTGGGTCAAATTGACCCGTTTTGAAAGTTTGAAAATGTGGAAAAAATATATATTTTCACAGTGAAACTTCTGATGTCCATGTTTTCAACATTTTTGGGAAATTTATGAACATTTTGGTGGGAAAAAAAGAAATGTTAAAAACGTTTCTTATGAACATTCACAAAAAAATCAACCAAAATCCAGCAAAATTCACAGGTTTTTGTTGATTTTTATGTGAATGTTCTTAAAGAAAATATCGGAAGTTTTACTGATATATATGGAATCACTTTAGATATTTTTAGGATTTTTTTAGAAGATTTTTACTCATTTTTTGAAAATATTTACAAAAATTTTCTTGCCAAATTTGGGGGATTTTTCTAAAATAATACTTTTAAGGGAAATTTTTAAGGAATTATTGGAATTTTCTTCCTGAAGGTTTTGCAAATTTTCAGAAATTTGGGGAATTTTTTTGCTGATTTTTGTATTTTTTTCAGACAAGGAAACAATATTTTTTTGGTGCTCGTAAATGAGGACAACAGGAGGGTTAACCTTCTGAACTCTTTTTTCTTTGCTCTTGTCTCATTTTCTTCACTGTAGTATAATATCCTGCATCGCTATGGAAACAGCACAACCATGACAAATGTGTTGCATGTTGGCCGTGTGCAGAATGGTATAATTTCATACCATAAATCATGAAATGATGAAAAAAAAAATAGCTGACTTTGAATATTTATTGTACACACATTTTAAAAAATGGATTTTTTTTTTTCCAGTGCCTGCATGTGTTACCAATACTTTAAATTGTCAAATAGGTTTTATTTTGTTTTATTGAACCTCCTCTTCATCTTTTCTCTGCTCTGTGTGAACATACTATATTTATGTCACAGGAGTCAGTCACGCTTTGTCGGTTACCGAATTTAGTTTATTCTTGGTGAACTTTTTCAATGAGACGTGTAGAATAAAGCTTACAATAGTTTGTTTTTCATGTTGCAACCTTTTAGAGGACCATCATAAACTTGTTTTTACAGTTTTTTGCCATCATAAATGGTGTCATTTTGGGAGTTTATTTAAAGGAAAACATGATTCACAACCTCACTGGTTGGTTTTAAGGGTTGAAAGGGTTGAGATGTCCAACATTTCCTGACAGATAATGTTTCACAACTGTCCTCTATAATATGTAAATACAGAAGTTGTGTGTCTATTTCAGTGTCATCAGAAGAAATTCGGGTTAAATGGGCTGAATTTCGGTCCAGTTTTATCACACTGATATGGGTCTGCTTCACTCTAAACCCAATAATGAGCGTTATCTTTGCAGAGCTTCAGCAGTAGCTTTGGTGGGTGTTAGTGTTTAGAAGAAGTGTTAGGATCAGGCATTGAGAAGAGTAAATATCTGGGATATTCAAAGTGTAAGGCAGAGGCGTCAAACATGTGACCCGTGGACCAAACCCGGCCCACCAGAGGGTCCAATCCGGCCCATGGGACCACTTTGTAAAGTAAAAAAATTACTAAGAAGACTGTAAATTTTAAATAATTCCTAGACAAGTTGTTTTGATCATAAAATAAAATCATAAAGTTAAATACTAGATTGCTTATTGTTCCTTTGTCACTTTGTCTCATTTTTATAATATTTTGTCTTGTTTTTGTCATTTTTTGTGTTATTATGTCTGACTTTTGTCGTTTGTCACATTTTTTTGTCATTTTTTGTCACTTTGTACCTCGTTTTTGACTCGTTTGTGTTGTCAATTTTTTGGTCATTTTGTTTTTCGCTTCTGTCTTTTTTTGTATCATTTGTGTCATTTGCATAATTTTTTTGTCTCATCATTTGTCTTATTTTTTTGTTGCTTCATAGCTTTTTTGTCTAATTTTTGTCTTTTTTGTTTCATGTCATTTGTCTCATTTCTTGTCATCTTGTTTCTCATTTTTGTCATTTTCTATCTCAATTTGTATTATTTTGTCTTGTTTTTGTTGTTTTTTTTGTCTTTCTTTTGGTCTGACTCCTTATTTTGATCATAAAGTAAAATCCTATGTCATTCAGTTCTAGATAGCTGTGACTAAATGTTGTGTACCTTTGTAGACACTCTCTAATCTGTCAGTTGTAATGTGTAAATGATAAACTGAGGCTGAATGTTGTTGAAACTGAATTTATTTTTCTTATTAAATTTCAGGTTGTTCACAATGTTTTGTAAAAAGATAGTTGATTAAATGTGAACATTGTCAGAATGTACTGTTTTGCACTAAAACAGGGGAAACATTTGGAGTTATTTCTGGGTTATTATGCTGTGATTTTATTGGTCCGGTCCACCTGAGATCAAACTGGGCTGAATGCGGCTCCTGGACTAAGTTGAGTTTGATGCTGCTGGTGTGAGGATTAGGGTTGAGGAGACACTTTGCATCCATAATTCACATCACTGCTTATCAGCTGAATTGTTCTTCAAGTATTTTTCTCAGGAAGGTGTGGTGCATTTCAAATAAAACTGCACAATTTGATCTTTCGAGCAGTTAATTAGAATTTACATCAGATTTATTCATGAATTCGACCTGAGTCTATCTTCACATCCATCAGTCTTGCTTCAACTACAAATCAACTTGTCATTACACAGATACGTTGGAATCTAGATGTTTTAATATCTGAGCAATGCAGTTATTGCTCATTAATATCACATCACATGACATAGCAGAACCAAAGCTTAGTAATCATGCTTGTTTGTATTTTTATGAAGTAGTATTCATGAGATAAAGACAGATCTGCAAAGTAATATGTTTACTAAGTTCTTCACCCATTTTCAAACTGCTGCTGCTCGGTTGAATAATCACAGAGTTCCTGTTGTTTCATAGCACATCTCAAAACAAACAGCAGAAATGATACTTCTTGTTTCTCTGTGCACCAAAGACTAATCCGGCAAATTTCTGCTGCAAGTTCTGACATTACGCCTCACTTTGCATGAAAAATAAACACAAAATATTGGACTTCCTGTTTATTGCAGTGACTCCAAAGTTGTGGTTGATAGCAGCAACTCAGATTCAGATAGTATCTAAAATTTGGAAGAATTATTCTAGTAAATAATGGAAGATCTGACTTTAACAGTAATTTTTTAACAGAGATCTAGCTTGTGTGTTTGGCCCTTATACTCACCAAGATGAGAGCTTAAAACTGGTGTTATCAGTCTCAGAGGGTTAAAGGAAGGTTCATATCTGTTTTTCAGGGCTCCTGCTCATGTTTTAAAGAGAATAAGTATTTAAATGAGCATTGAATCTCAAACTAAATGAGTATCTTTGTGGATTTGTCCGCAGGGCCGCCCACTGTTCCTGCAGTCGTCCAGAAACGTGTCGGTCAATATCGTCAACAGCAACAACCAGCTGCTCACGCAGCTCGTAACAGGTAAGATCAGCAGGAAAACACCAGCTGCTGTTCATGTTTGTTTAACGTGACGCAGAACACGAGCTTCAAAAACATCTGGAACAGAGACATGACAGGTCTGTGTTTTCCATCAGCCAGATAACTGGAGAGGTTTCATGTCTTATGTGGGTTTTTGTATACTGTCACTTGAAAATGGTTTCATCACGTCTGTTTTCATATGTTTCTCACTTTATGACTTTTCTTTTTTCTGAAATATGCCCTCACTTTTTGAAATGACCCAACTTTTTGAAAAATGCCCCTGTTTTTTGAAAAATATCCTTACTTTTTTGGAATATGTTCTTATTTTCTTTAAAAAAAAAAAAAAAAAGAAAAACACTTACTTTTTGGAAAATATACTCACCGTGTGAGAATATTCTCACTTCTTGAACATCAATGAAATCAATGTTGATTAAATTTTCAACTCCAAAGGATTTTTTTATACATTTCAGGAGAAAAATCCTCTTTGCAAACATTTTTGCAACATAGGTGTTATTTTACAGCTTATTTTCATATTTTTGCAAACATTAGATTGATCCTTTTGCCTTTTCCTAACACAATTAAGACGTCATGGTTTTTTCCCCTGCCAGCCGAGGCTTCAGTCTCTCCTCCATAACTCTGCGATGGTACCTTCCTCTTTACATTCTGCAGCTGTCACTCTCTAATAGAGTCGTCGCCGGATGGAAATCTCTTCATGCAGCGTCATGAAGCGTCTCCGCCGTTAAAAAGCACGCTGACATTTCTCCTCGTGGGTCTGAAGAGGAAGAAGTCTGTGGATGTTTCTCATGGATGACTGAGCGGCGTTCATGTTCAGGGAGGAACTTCACGTCTCAGATGGAGAGTGACAGAATCAATTGCAGGCTTGTCAATCAGTCACCCTCAGCGTCAAGTGTTCTCTGCCTCCGCATGAGACAAAGCAATCGGAGATGGAGGGAGTCGAATACTTGTTCTTGTTTGTCGTGACACCAGTCGCAGTGTTGGCAGCTTTCAGGATTTCCTCAAGGATCCTGCAGACTTCCAGTGAAATGAAGAATTGTTTACACTCGTGTTGTGGTGTAAACCTCTTTCACCAACAGGTTGAATCTGATGATTGCAATTATTTTTTTTTTTGCTTCTCAATTCTATTCCATTAATTATATTTGTCTTTCTTTGACATTTTTTTTATTATGATTTCGTAATTTAAAGCTAAAGTTTTCGGATGCTGATCAGCCACACCCTTAAAATCATTACCAGGTTACACTGATGATCTGTTTACAGTGGCATCTGTGAGTGGTTGGGATATTTTAAGCAGTCAAGTCAGAAAATGTAAAGAGCAAGAAGACGATTGGGTTAGAGGACCTCCAAAATGGAAGGTATTGTGGGGTAATCCCAGTTTATCATGGTTACCAGAGTTTACCAGAGTAACAGGTTGAATCTGATGGTTGCAACTTTTTTTCACTTCTTAATTCTATTCTATTCAATATATTTGTCATTTTTTGTCTTTTTTTGACAAATGACAAATTAAATTAAAGCAAAATGACAAATCTTTTGCTTTAATTTAAAGCAAAAGATCTCAGATGTTGATCAACCACAACCTTAAAACCATTAACAGTTTAAATGGCTAACATTCATTATCTATTTACAGTTGCATCAGTGAGTGGTTGGAATTTTTTAGGAAGTCAAGTAGGAAAATGTAAAGAGTAAGGATGTAAACAAACCAAACTCTAGACGGGTTAGACGATCTCCAAAATGGAAGGTGTTGTGGGGTAATTCCTCTATATTGTGGTTCCCAAAGTGTTGTGGTGGAAACCTTTCACCAACAGGTTGCATCTGATTGTTACAACTTTTTTTTGCTTCTTAATTCTATTCATTTCAATAAATTTGTCATTTTCTGACATTGATATTTTCATTCTGACTTCATAATTTGAAGCTAAATATTTCGTGTGCTTATCAGCCACAATTTTAAAACCAACAACGGGCTGCACTGATTACCTGTTTACAGTGGCATCAGTGAGTAGTTGGGATATTTTGGGTTGGGAGTAAGAGAGTTGGGAGTAGTTGGGCGTAAGGATGTAAACAAGTCAAACTCAAAGGTGTGGGGTAATTACTATACCGTGGCTACCAAAGTGTCCAAGGAAAGACAACTAGTGAATCAGACATGTGGAACCACCAACATTTAATCAACAGTACTTTTTTTGATATTGACATCCTTTATCTTCTTTATAACAATCATTAACATCCCAGGTTGTGGCTGATCAATGTTAATATTTATGGTGTTCATGTTTCCAAAGCAGCATTTTGTCAGAACTAAGTTTGCACATCCTGCTTTAACCAGCTGCCAATATACAGAAAGATGGAGATTGATGGAGGAAAAACTGTCAAACATCCAACGCTAGCATTAGTTTGACGAAAGTAAATGAAAGGTTTCTGCATCCTGCTCACCCAGTTCTACTCATACTAGAGTCCATTTGAGGTTTCTTGAAGGCTGGCTGTGATTTTATGTCTTTTATTTCATCTTCACGGCAGCTAGCTGCAGATTGAACTGTAGCACTGTAAGACCAAGTGCTATAAAATGTTGTTTCCTTCCAAACCCAAACACAGTGGACGGATACAGCACAGGATCTCTGGACAAATTAAAGACTTTGCATTTTTATTGGTCAACATCAGTCCAGCAGCGACTTTTTCAATTCCAACTCTTTCAGCAATGAATTTTCAAAGATATAGATGATGAAGAATCTCCTCAAAAGCTACATTGTTTGGATGGTGTTTTTGGATTGGATTGAGCTGCCAATGGATGTCCACAGAGGAGTTTACATGAAGACTTGGGCTGAATTTCCATCACTGTGACTCTTGCTGACACAAAAAGCATGAATTGGCCTTAAAACATCCAGCCTGGTATCCTGAAAAAAGGGTGTTTTTAGCACACCAAGTCAGCTGCCATGTTACCAGAATCTTTTTTCATTTGCCGTTTTATTGCACACCATGTAGTTGTGACCAAAGCCGCAAAAAGCCTAGAAAGCATAGAAAGGACAAGCAAAATGTGGCACAGGTGGCACTTTATTCCCCATTTCATGATATCATGTCGTAAAAAACACCTGGAAGATCCTTTCAAATGAATCCACGACCTTAAAAAACAAGTTGGAAAATTCATATCTTGCTCTTTTGGAGGTGATGTATCAGCCTGGATTCTCAACAGAATGAAAGTATCCCAGCACCGTATTATAGAGTACGATATACACTCTTGAAAAGGAGAGTTTTCAGTGAGGTTTTCTTGGTTTAAATATGCTTGAGTACAAATTAAATTTGTGTAATTGAGTTTGTAGAACTGTTGACAACCTTCTTCCTCATGACAACCCTTTACTAATCCCACAGTGGGGTAATTTACAGCGTTACAGCAGCAAACGATTGGTGCAAAATAAAATAGGTTGTTTTAGACACTTTCTGAATCATTTTGGACAGGATTCCAGTCATTTTGGGCAATTTTAGTCCCATTGGACAACTTTTTAATCATTTCAGGCAAGTTTCAAAGCATTCAAATAGTTTTCAATTCAATTTGGTCCAGTTTTGGGTAATTTTGGGCAATTATATGTCTTTCTGTTAAATTTTTAACCAATTTGATAGGTGCAAATGAAATACTGCAAACCAGATTTCGAGTAATTTTGCAAAATTTTGAGCCCTTTAGGACAACTTTGGAGTCATTTTGTGCAAGTTTTAAAGCATTTTAAACAGCTTTTAACTCATTTATGAATGGTTTTAAGTTACATTGGGAAATTTGGAGTCTGTCTGGATCATTTTTCAGTTATTTTGTAAAGGACTCCAGTGATTTTGGACACATTTCAAGATATTTTAGACCATGTTTAAACTAGTTTAGTCTTCTTGGAGAGGTCTGAATGGTTTTGGACAATTTCTGATTAATTTATGACAGAATTTAAGTTTCTTTGGTCAATTTTGAGTCCGTTTGAAAATTTTTGAGTTGTTTTGGACACATTTCAAAAACATTTTAGACCATTTTTAAGGTAATTTAGGACACTTTCTGAGTCTATTTGGACAATTTTGGGTCATTTTGGACAATTTCTGAATCATTTTGGACAGGATTCCAGTCATTTTTGGGCAATTTTTAGTCCTGTTGGATAAATTTTTAATCGTTTCAGACAAGTTTCAAAGCATTCAAGTAGTTTTCAACTCATTTTGGACCAGTTTCAGGTAGTTTTGAGCAATTTTATGTTTTTATATTTTCTGTTATATTTTTAAGCAATTCGATAGGTGCAAATAGAATAATACAAACAAGGTTTTGAGTAATTTTGCAAAATTTGAGTCCTTTTGGACAAAAGTCTGGATCGTTTTGGATAATTTCTGAGTCATATGACAGATTTTAAGTTCCTTTGGACAATTTTGAGTCCTTTTGACAATTTGTTAAAAGGACACGTTTCAAAACATTTTAAACCATTTTTAAACTAATTTAGGGCACTTATACAAATAACAAATAAAAATTACATAAGTACTGATTTTTCCACATGCGGATATTGCACAGATTCGTCTAGATGTCCAAAATACCAATACTGCACATATTAATGACTTAAAAGATTCTCCCATGAGTAGAATTCTTGATATTTCACAGATTCTTTGGTAGAAAATCACTGATTTCGCACAGATTCTTGCATATGTGGGAAACTGATATTGCACAGAGCTTTTAAACATATATAATATTCATAATGCACATGTTGAATGTGTTCCGTTTCTTCAAATCTGACTGCAGCAGGAAGGAGGAACCTGCAGTATCTCCACCTTAAAGTTAAGCATCTGTGATGATCACCAAAAACATGCGGGTCAATCTCGTGAATTTAAACAAAATACATAATGAGTTTGAAAGAGTTTTCTTTTGCCAAAGTCTGGAGACACATCGGGCATCTCCCACCCGGATGCTCCTTTAGGTTCTTCAAATTCTGAGGCGATTCGGTAAGAAATGGGCTCCTCTTTGATGTCCGCTCTCCTTCTGTGTTCGCTTCCAGGATCCAGTGGATTTAAAGCACGAGGCAAGATGTTTGAAGTCAAGTCCACCTCCGGGAAGCTGCTGTTCTCGGCCGACGAGCAGGAGGTGGTGGTGGGCGCCGAGAGGCTCCGAGTGATGGGTGAGTGGCCGGATCTCCATCCAGATGTTGGACAGAATGTTTGTTTCTCCAGAGGTGCTTTGGTTGCTGCTTGGTTGGATAACATCTCGTCATATCTTCTTATTTTTCTGCATTTTTTCCACCTTATGCTGAAGCAAAATGCCTATACTGTATTGACATATAACACTTTTACAACTACATCGATGCAAAGTGTCAAACCGACGTAATGTGATGCTTACATTAGCATCACAAGCAGCCGGTAGCGGAGAGAAAACGCCTCAGATTTGTGTGTTTGAGTCGAGTGAAATGACAACCAGCAGCAGAGGATGACGAGGATTTTTTCCAGTGTTGTTTTTTTCCAGAGAGATTGATGTTGAGGAGCTTGTATTTGCCAACAGGACTGCAGGGGGAGAAGTCCTGACATGTAGTCCTTTAGACAAACTCATTTTGTGCTTATGACAGGAGATAAGAGGTGATGGCCGACCGGTCGGCCTCCGAGTGACAAATGATTTCCTGTGAGAGGCTGTAAGTCAGGACGGTGAAATTAGCTCCCTGAGAAATCAGGAATCCAAGCAGAAACAAAAGCGTCTGTGTAGAATTAAAGAAGATCATCCTGAGGTCTGGTGGGGAATAAAATCTGACCACAAGAGGGGACAGATTCAAGCTGAGTGTTGACTTTACAAGACTGCTGTGGCGAATCTGACTGAGTCACTCGTTAATGACGGGAGTTAAGTTACTTTGGACCATTTTGGAGTCATTTTGTGCAAGTTTAAAGCATTTTAAACTGCTTTTAACTCCTTTATGAATGATTTTAAGTTACTTTGGGAAATTTGGCTTCCAGGCAAGTTTCAAAGCATTTAAAGAGTTTTCAACTCAATGTGGTCCAGTTTTGGGTCATTTGGGTAATTGTATGTCTTCCTGTTAAATTTTTAACCAATTTGATGGATGCAAATACAATAATACAAACCATGTTTCAAGTAATTTTGGGAAAATTTGAGCCCTTTAGGACAACTTTGGAGTCATTTTGTGCAAGTTTTGAAGCATTTTAAACAGCTTTTAAGTCATTTATGAATGGTTTTAAGTTACTTTGGGAAATTTGGAGTCCGTCTGGATCATTTTTGAGTTATTTTGTACAGGACTCCAGTGATTTTGGACACATTTCAAGATATTTTAGACCATGTTTAAACTAATTCAGACCTTGGAGAGCTCTGAATGGTTTTGGACAATTTCTGATTCATTTATGACAGATTTTAAGTTTCTTTGGTCAATTTTGAGTCCTTTTGACAATTTTTGAGTTGTTTTGTGCAAGTTTCAAAGCATTGTAAACAGCTTTTTACTCCTTTATTTGGAGTCAATTATAGATTTTTAACTGTTTGTATACATTTTTACTAAAAATGCAATCTCCAAATTATTCATGTCCATTAAAACTGTGGTTAGCTTTTGTACCATTTTGTAATTTCTTCAATGTTCTCATCACAAACTGAGAGCAGCTGATCCGTGTAGTTTTGGTTCTAGCTACTAACACATTGTTATTGATGTGAAAATGTCAACTAGATTGTGATATTTTTTTCATTCTAATTATGTGGTTTTGGTGCCTAAATCAACCCAAACAGTAAAGTGAAACCGAAAGCAAACAAGGAGTGAATTTTCTTACATTTCTACTGAAACTGTAATGTCCACATTATTCATATCCTTTGAAATTGTGGTTTGTTTTTGAGAAATTACTGTTTCCTGGTGCCTAAATGTTACCAAGCTTCTAAAATATTATTGACTTATGTGGAAGCATCAACCAAAATTGTGTTGTGTTTTCTTAATTCTAACCAATGTAGCTTTGGAGTCTAAACTAGCTAAACTGCTTGTGAAACTGAAAGTACATAACAAATGAAAATGAAAGTTAAGTTTATAATATTGACATATAATAATATATGTATATATGGTCTCATATGGGATGCAAACTCTGGTCTAGATCCTCCTAACATAAACTTCATTTGATCTTTTAAACTGGAATGTTTTTTTTTACAACATAAGTGAGAAACTATGTGTGTTTCAAGACCACATTGCTGTTTTTCCCATTAAAATGCAGTTTAGTTGTATAAAATGGTCATTTTGAGGAGACAGGATTGGCATGATTGCTGTCTGATTTCACTCATGGTATTTTGTGCTGAAAAACTTTGGTCCCTTTTGTTAAATATAGAAAAGAACCGAGTATCCCGTCACAGGTGAACCTCAGGTATCTTCAGCAACAACCGAGCAGAAAAGGATTCAAAGACCTGCAGCGGCTATTAGAGATTAGACAAAACAAGGCCGAGTTGAAAGGCACGCCAAGGAACACAATCATAGAATAATAAGGACATGAATCACATGGAGAAACTTTTAGCATAACGGAGTCCTGTGGGAGCTCAAAGGGCCGACTGTGTGCTGAGGCAGCGGTTGCCAAGGTGTTTGATTAGCCTCGTCGCCCTGAGCGCGCTCATCAAACGGCTGCCGAGATAAACGCAGTAATTGGCAAATCATGGCCGCGACTCTCTCCCTGCTGTTGTCACCACGACGGACCGAGAGACGGAATTAAACTCTGATTTTCTTTAGTCCCGTCTGTCTCCACAGGGCTCAGACTGTTTGTACGAAGCAGAAATTCACTCGCAGGTATCAACTTTTACAGCAAAGGCTCTGACAGGCGTGGAAATGTTTCTTATTTAGGAAGCCTGGTTTGGATTTTCACAGCTGCTGGAGGATAAATGACGATTCGAACAACCTTCTGACCTTTCTTCTGCTGTGGATATTCAGCATCCTTTGAAGATTATTAATCCTTTCACTGATATCTAAAACTTTACAGCTTTAACAGCCTCATTTATGCAGAGAAATACAAAATTATCGTGATTTTTATTGGACCAGAAAGTTTCTTGAGATAAGTGATGACAGATGGTGAGACAGTCTGTTAGAGGTGTTGATGATGTGGGCTTATTTTAGAAGTTTTTAATAAAAAATACCAAATTATTCACACAGAAATGAATCTTAAAGTTTTTATCTGCTGCCACATCAGTCAAATAGTTGCTAATCAGCTTCAATCAATGGAGCTCTTGGGTTTTAAACGAACTGACTAGTGGACTGGTGCATCATATGTACAGCTGGTGGTGATGCTACAGAAGCTGCATATTCTCAAAAAAACTAACCACAAGTTCAAAAAATAGAGTAAAAATGTGAGAACTTTCACTCTTCGTTTACTTTCGGTTTCACATTGCTGTGTGGTTTGGTCCAGGAACCAAACTACATGCTTAGAATTAAAGCATTTCAGACAGAAGGTCTCAAAAATAATGGTGATTTGATCATGTTGTGCGAGTTTCAAAGAATTTTAAACTGCTTTTAACGAGCTTATGTCAGACTTTAAGTTACTTGAGGCAATTTTAAGTTGTTTTGGACAATTTTTGAGTTATTTTGGTAACGTTACAAAACATTTTAGACCTTTTTTTAAACCCATTTAGGACACTTTTCAAGGCCAGGACAGGTTTGGTTCTTTTAGGACAGTTTCTGAGTCATTTTGGACAAGAATCCAGTCATTTTTGGGAAATTTGAGTCCTGTTGGGCAACTTTTGAATCATTTTAAACAATTTACAAAGCATTCAGATAGTTTTCAGTTCATTTTGGGCAATTTTCTGTACTTTTGTACAATTTTTTAGCAATTAGATAGATTCAAGTAGAATAATACAAGCCAAGTTTCTACTCGTTTTGTGCAAACTTGAGTCCTTAAGGACAATTTAGGAGTCTTTTTGTGCAAGTTAAAGCATTTTAAACTGCTTTTAACTTATTTTTTGAAAGTTTTTAAGTTAGTTTCGGCAATTTTGAGTCGTTCTGGACAATTTGTGAATCACTGAATATGTTTCAAAGCATTTTAGACCATTTTTGAACTAATTTATGACACGTTTCCAGTCTATTTGGATAGGTTTGGGTCCTTTTGCTCAATTTTTGAGTCATTTTGGACAGAATTCAAGTCATTTTACACAATTTTATGTACTTTATGACAATTTTGGGGTCAGTGTGTACAAGTTTCAAAGCATTTCTAGGGAACCTGAGTATACACAGCAGATGAAATCCCTAAAGTCCCGATGATGTATCATGTAGGAGCTGTGAAAATCCAAAATATAAGAACATTACATGCACAGAAAGAAATCTGACGAACGTGAGATAGTCAGACGTGAACTTTTTTAGAAATATTTGCTGAACTGAGGTTAAACGGGCCGACTGGGTTTAAATAGCGGGTCGAGTTTCAGCCAGACTGCAACCAAAAGCACACCTTTCCATTAAAAGCGCTCCGCCGTCGTCCATCTGTCGAGCGGCACTTTACCGAGGTGCTGACAGTAATGAACTCTGACTCAGTGAGGCTGCAAAGGATGTAAATGAATGTAGATGAGGATGAAGAGTAATTGCAGCACAGAGGGCTGTGAAAGGTGAGAGCGAGAGGAAGGCTGAGACACCAAAGCCGTCGCAGCTCTTAACTGAGAGAAAAAAGACACTTCAGTTTATCTATTAATGAAGCTGTGGGCGGACGGATGGATGGCTGCTGCTGAATGACAGCAGATGGAAAAATATAATCCCCAACGGGATCAAGAGAAATCAAAGATTTTTTAAGTAAGAGGAAGGAAAGGGGGAAATAAAGAAATATAAAGGGAAGGGAATGAAGGCGCAGGATGCAAAAACAAAGCTAAAAGGGAGGAAGAAGCATGAACCAAAGACGTCGTAGCTTCAGAGAAATGTGCTTCTTTATCTGGAGGATTCTGTGATGTTTTTACATCTTAATTATCCTCATAATTATCCTGCTGTGTGAGAGAGACTGAGAAAAAAGGCATCATTAACTCGGCTCTTGTGCAGATATGAGTTTGAAAAAGAGGATCCTTTACAGTTTTTGTCAGGTTTGGTGGAAATATGTTTCATTTTCAGTCTTATTTTATTCAGTTTAACTTCTTCCTCTAGTCGAACATGCACGGCTGCACGACAACTGCTGCTAAAACCCTAATTTTACTTCATATTTCACACATTTTTAAGTTAACGCGGCATTATTATGTCTGCACAAGTCATTTTTCTGGTTTAAAAGTTAATTTAAATTGTTGAAAATAAGAGAAAATGGCTTGAAAATGCAATTTTTTTTAACCGAACACATCAAGAGTTCAGGGTTTTCAAGATGAAAGGTCACTAAGATCCTGATGATTTAGTAGTTCTGTGAAAGTTTCAAAGCATTTTAGACCATTTTTTAAAACAATTTAGGACACTTTTCCAAGTCAGGTTTGGGTCCTTTAAGACAATTTCTGAGTCTTGTGCAAATTTCAAAGCATTTTAAACTGCTTTTCACTCATTTATGACAGATTTTATGTTACTTTGGGCAATTTTGAGTCATTTCGACAGTTTTTAAATCATTTTGTGCACATTTGTAAGCATTTTAGGCAGCTTTTAACTCATTTATGACAGGTATTAGGTTACTTTGGACAAGTTTCAGTCCTTCTGGACAATTTTTGAGTCATTTTGGACGCTTTTTGAAACATTTTATACCATTTTTAAACTAATTTGAGACACGTTTTGAGTCTATTTGGACAAGTGTGGGTCCTTCTGGGCGATTTTTGAGTCCTTCAGGACAAAATTTGAGTCATTTTATGCAGGTTTTTATGAGTTCAGACTGATGGGTTAGTTGTTGAGCAGTGCGACAGAAGTGGGAATAAAAGAAAAAGATTTTAAAGGATACTTTTTCATAGACTGTTTTTTCCTTCCAGTTGTTAAACAAGCTGTTTATTTTAGACTTTAACTGCAGCATTTCTGTATCTGATGGAACTTTAGTGCACATTTTCTTACCTTTTGAGAGCTTAAATGTTCAATTTTACACTTGAAAAAGTAAATTCTAAAGCTGTTGCTTTTGCAAAAAATATCCAATATTTGTCTTTTAAAGAAGCTAGTGACACAACAAAACAGATTAATGTCCATTTTAGCCAAAGTTACAAACAGATCTATTGATTTCTTTGACTTTATAGTTCTCAGTTGTTGACTTCATAGTTCATAATATCATTTATTCTCTTCGCTGCTGGAAACTGGGAGCCGATTCCATATTTTAACACACTTGACAGAAAATTGAACTGAACTTGAAGATAGAAGCGTAAAGATTTGAGCATTCGGTTCATCTAATGCATTCTCAGACAGACGGATGTTTACGTCGTCTGCATGAATAATGAATGTGGAAATGACACTTTGTTGTAGCTGCAGAACCTATTAGAGTGAAGCTTGTGAAAGTGTTTTCCAAGTTAGAGATGATAATTCACCGTCCAACAGTCGAAACCTGCTAAGAAGCGCCGTTAAGCAACTGGAACTGCTTTTAACTCATCAATGGCACATTTTAAGTTACTTTGGGCGATTTTTAGTGATTTTGGACAATTTTTTTGTTATTCTGGACATGTTTCAATGCATTTTAGACCATTTTAAACAAATTTAGGACTCGTTTAATTCTGCACATGTTTGGGGTCTTCAAGGGATCCTGAATATCCACAGCAGATGAAAAGTCAGATAGTCACTAAAATTCTGATGATTCTGTCGTGTTGTGCAAGGTTTAAAGCATTTTAAACAGGTTTTAACTAGTTTATGACAGGAGTCCAGTCATTTTTTGCAATTTTGAGTCCTTTAGGACAATTTTGGAGTCATTTTGTGCAAGTTTCAAAGCATTTTTAACAGATTTTAACTTATTTATGACAGGCTTTAAGTTACCTTGGGCAATTTTGAGTCCTTTTGGACAATTTTTGAATCATTTTTTACAGGTTTCCAGTCATTTTGGACACATTGTAAAACATTTTAGACCATTTGTAAACTTATTTAAGACAGTTTCCAAGTCTATTTGGACAAGTTCAGGTCCTTTTGGACAATTTTTGAGTCATTTTGGACACGCTTAAAACATTTAAGGCTATTTTTAAACTAATTTAGGACATGTTTTGAGACATATTTGCACAGGTTTGGGTCCTACAGGACAGTTTCTGAGCCATTTTCGACAGGATTCCAGCAATTTTATAAAATTTTGAGTCCTTTAGGACATTTTGGACACATTTCAAAGCATTTTAGACCATTTTTTGACTAATTTAGGATACTTTCCTAGTCTCTGGCCAGATTTGGTTAGTTTTAGACAATTTCTGAGTCATGCTGTGCAAGTTTCA
The DNA here is from genome assembly GCF_022539595.1 of Amphiprion ocellaris. NCBI lineage: Eukaryota > Metazoa > Chordata > Actinopteri > Pomacentridae > Amphiprion > Amphiprion ocellaris. Next base: position 32,724,388 of record NC_072779.1, on the reverse strand, counting down.
AAGCATTTTAAACTGCTTTTAACTGATTTGTGACATGTTTTTAGTTACTCTGGGTAATTCTGAGTCTTTTCAACAATTTTTAAATTGTTTTGTGCATGTTTTTAAGCATTTTAAACAGCTTCTAATTCGTTTTGGAGTCATTTCCTTCTGGAGTCATTTTGTACATGTTTCAACGCATTTTAGACCATTTTTTGAACTAATTTAGGACGCTTTCAAGGTCTGTTTGAACAGGTCTGGGTCCTTTTGGACAATTTCTGAGTCATGCTGTGCAAGTTTAAAAGCATTTTAAACTGCTTTTAACTCATTTCTGACAGATTTTCGGTTACTTCAAGCGATTCTGAGAACTTTTGACAATTTTTGAGTCCTACTAGACATGTTTCAAAGCATTTCAGACCCTTTTAAAACTGATTCAGGGCTCGTTTTAAGTCTATTTGGACAGGTTTGTGGTCTTTAGGGCTCCTGAATATCCACAGCAGCTGAAAGGTCAGATGGTCACTAAAATCCTGATGATTCATCCTCTAGAAGCTGTGAAAATCCTAAATATAATAACAGAACATCGACAGAACAGTCGAAACCTGCATCGTAAGCAGCTGAATCAGTCAAGAAAACGTCGGAAAAATCTGTGTTTAACAGGCAAACATTGAATGTTTGCATGTGATTGAAGAGCAGCTTCTGTCTGTTTCGTTGTCCTGCTGATGTACCGAGACACTGAGGAGGCTTATAAAGCTGCCACATGTCATTACCGGCCCCATCCTTCCTTCCCCACCAATAAAATACATAATTATCTCCTGCGTATAACTTTAATTGGCCCGGCTGAGGTCATTGGAAATCCATGATGCTGCCGTGAGAGGTTTCTGCAGCTATTTACAGTCCGGTCAGACGGACAGTAAACGAGAACATGAACATGAACATGAACGGAGGGAAAAGGACGAGCACAGACAATCACACCACTGTCGCCTTTCATTTAGTCTTTTCTCTGACGTGTGGTATCATCTGAAAAAGAAAGAAACATGTTTTTAAAAACGGTTCCCTGAATCGATTCGTCAATAACTGGAGCTGTCAGTCAGTTTGGGATAAACAGGCTGCATTTTAAACATACTGGGGTCAGGAGATGAATTTTTACTGCTAATTTTTCTGAATAACCACCAAACAAACAATGTCAGATTTTCAGAGAATTTCACAGCAGTTTTTACATATTAAAACTCTCTGCAACAAATAAACACGGTAAAAATATTTACATCAAAAAAGGAAAAAAGAAAATGTATCTATTGATCAATGTCAGGGATTCATTAACAAATAAATATATTTTTAGAAAACAAGGAAAAAACATTGAATTTAAAAAATAAACAACAGGTACAAAATTATTTAAAAAATCTATATCAGTGCATCATAAAAGATAGAAATATATTTTAGAAAATAAGAAAAAAATGTTAAATTAAAAAAAAAAAAAAATATATATATATATATATATATATATATATATATATGTATATATATATATATATATACATACATATATATCGTCAAGGCCTCATCAGTAAATACATATAAATTATAAAGCAAGGAAGATTTTTTAAAAAGAAAAAAGTAAAAAATTATATACTGATCAATATTAGGCCATCAAAAATAAAATAAAAATGTAAATAAATAAATAAATGAATGGATTTTTGAAAACATGGGAGAATTATAATTTAAGTTTTAAAAAAGAAATCTCCTTTCAGTAGCTTTCTGTTAGCAGTAAAAACTGAATATTTTGGTAAAATGCTCAGCTGCTGCTATAATTTATCTGTATTTCTACTGTAATTAATATTGTTTTAACCAAAAAGAAGGCATCATGTTCTCACTGTCATGGACAACGTATTTATAGCAACTGATTTTAATAGTTAAACACTAACTTGTGATGTACTTTAGAGTATATTTAGAAGTACAGTAGTGAAAATTTAACACTTCAGGACTCATTTATTCAGAATCCGGAGCTGATTTTGATAAAAACGTTTCATAAGAAGCAGCAGAAATCCTCCCTCTACTGTAAACTGCTGCCAAGTCCAGCAGATGTGGCTGAAAGCTGAGCGTGAAGGACGACGGCCTGCGACTGTAGTCGAGGTTTAAAAGTCAGCGGGTCGGCCGATGTTCCCTCCACATGTTTCCAGAGCCGCCTCGGATCAAACTGAATGAGCAGAGTTCACCGAAGCGACGAGCTCCTGCTGTTTTCCCCTCCGAGGAAGCTGCACCGATAAACACTGTACAGAGCTTCTAGCGGCGAGTGGACGAGGCCGGAGGTATTTAAACTTCCACCGAGTCCACAGGGAGGAAGGCAGGAGTCACCTTGGAGCTCAGGATCACAGTTAACATCTCTGCTAGAGAGAAAGCCGCTGATTTATACGACATGGAGGTCCTTTAGAGGAAACACAGTTATAGAATAAGACCAAAACATGTCCCAAACCAGGTGGATAAACCCCAGAATCCATCTTCTCCTCTTTGTTTTGACCTTCAAACCAAGTTCCACACAGCTCTGCCTGCTGAGATGTGGCAGTGATATTTCAACCCATCTGTCATATTTCTGACTATTCTGAATGTTAGCAAAGTCACTCATGAATGAGTCTCTGCAGCTCTTAAGCAGCTTTAATGTGAGACAAAAACACCAGTATTAGACTACTCTGACCTCGTTTGCTGCAATAACGGATGCAAATTGGACAAAATAGTGCAATTAATGTTATGAAAAATCATCATAAGGGCAGTAAACTGTGTTAAATTTGGTTAAAGTTGGAGGAAAGATTCCAGTTATTGTTAATTAAAGTACAAATGTTTACTGATCTCTTGCTCTGATTCTTCATTTCTACCCAAAACGTCTTCATTTACATTGAATACTGGCTTTAAATTATGAATCAGTCAACAAGCATAGAATTTAAATCACTCTGCATCATTTCAGACAAACTCAGATTTAGTCACTTTTTTTTCTTTTGGGACCCAAAAAACTAAGCTCTGTAAAATATTTTGGTTCAATTTTAAGAATTTCATAGGTTCTCAGAAATTAAGTTTTTGTATTTTCACCCTTTAAAAAATTGCAAGAGACCATTTTAAAAGTTCAATATCTCCAAAAATAAAACTCCTACAGCCATGAAATTTGGTGAAGACACAGACAAAATAGTTTCCAGAGGACTGAAATAAACAAATGGCTACAACAGAGGCCACAGTTTTATTTTTGTAACCCCTAAAAATGGAAAAAAGTGTAAAATTTTCAAACAAGGATAGCATTGAGGCCCCGGAATGTTGCTGTAAGTGTATATGTATGGATGAATCCACATTTCTTGCTGAAAATACAGTATTTGGTCAACATTTCACCAACTTTTGAGTCTCTAACATCAGTGGAAATGAATAGACTGACCCACTTACAAGACTGTGAAGACGTATATGTTTTTCAGTTCGGTCCTTGGAGGGTTTTAAGCGTTAACTTAATTGTAACTGATCCATTTAATGTAAACATTTTGGCAGTATATTTATGATAAGTAAGAATGTGGCTGGTTGCAGGATTTAGCCATGGTAAAGATCTTGCCTGATGAAGATGTGACACGTAATATTTGCATGTAAATATAATTCTGCCTTAAACCTGCACTTTTTCTAACAACCAGCAGGGGGCGACTGTCTGGTTGTATAGAAGTCTATGGGAAAATGAGGCAACTTCTCAATTGATTTGTTACCCCAGTAAACATTTTCCTAATGCATTTATGGTATAAATGGTTAGTTTTAAGAGTTTTTCAACACATTTAGTAAATTGCATGAGGAAAACACAGGAGTAATTCTTAAATGAAGAATGAAATTTCCATTATTTAACAAATTGTTTTGACTTTATAAAGTGTTGTCATTGCAGATATATCATTAGATATATATTAATGCACTGATGCAGTCTTCAGTGTGTGGAGTAGCTTCACGTTCAGATAGCAGCATTGAAATTAAATGCAAACTTGAGATTCTTGATGATTCATGCTGGTTTGTGATTTTCTGAACCTGTTTTGACAGCAACCTCCCATAGGGGACGCCATCAAAAACCTAAATTTCTCTTCAAGTTAGGCGACAGGAAGTTGATGTGCCATGTGGCTACTATTATATGTCACTAAAAATACAGATGCTGGAATATGTATTAACTCCAAAAGTCTTTCATGAAGATAAATGAGGGACATATAATGAGGTCCTGGACGATGAACCAGGTCAGTCGAACATCTCTACCAGGAGTCAGGGATGATTTCATTGGTTAGCATCATTTTGGTTGGAGACTTTTGGCAGAGTTGCTTCCTAAACAGCACAAATCTGTGAGCAGAAGTGTCACAATCACACAAAACGAGTACATTTCGGTACAGAACATTAGTGCAGCAACAGTTTTTTGCAGATTTGCACCAAATCATGGTCTATTTCAGAGACTGCAGGATTTTGACAGAAAAATCTGAACAAGTGAAGAAATAATTGAGTAAAGATTCATTCTTTATTAAAGATAGTAAAGCTGCCAAGTTGAAGGTACAGATCAGAACCTTTCACTCTTAAAACTCTTCTTTTCGGACTGTTTTTCAACTGCCTAAACAACCCAAAGAGTTCACCAGTCGTCGGTTTCCATGGGGACAGATGCAAACATTTGCAAAGAACATTTCACTTCCTCCAAAAAAGTTTCAGTAGATTAATTTAAAACACCACCGACTCCCCTCCGACTGTATTTTTCGAGAATCGTGGCGCCTGACGGACTAAAACATTTGAACATAATTAGAAACCTTCAGGTTAGAAACTAATTGGGCCGAGTTGGGAATTAAAGCTGAGTCGTCAAAGTTGAAGGTCAATCAGAAACCCACTGTTTTGGGATCAGTTTTCTGTTTATCCTTTCATGCTTTTTCTTGCAAACACACAAGTGATCCAGAGAGGAAATAACAGCATTACATGATGTTTTTCTCTCTTTTTTTCTTGTTGTTGTTGTAATTATAATTAAACTCCTTTCATCACCATCGATTACGTCCAGTTGACTCTGTGAAGTCGGGGCGAATTCAAAGCCCCCGATAATGGAGTTGGGCCGACTGTAGAGGGAAGAAGTGAGCAGAGATGAAGGTAAAGAAGGTAATTGGAAGAGTGTCTTTACCTCCTCGGCGTCTTCGTCTTATCAGCAGTCGGCCTGCTTTGATGCGCTCGGCGAGTAATTACCTCTCCACATTACGCCGCTCCGTCTCTTTCATATTCCGCCGAGGCAAATCGAGGATGGTCGAGGATGTGATCACGGAAAAAGAGCGATTTTTTTTTTGTTCTCCTTTCTTGTCTTTGTTCAAATGTATAAAACCTTTTACTTCTTCCATCTGAGATCAGAGTCAGGCGGCTCATTTGCCGGAACTCGTGATCACTGCAGCAGCCGTGGGACGATTTTATGTTCGTACAGATCAAAATGCTTTCCAGGAAACTAATTCAGACAAAAAAACATCAAAGATTCTCACAGAGAGATGACATTTATGATGTTTTCAGTTGTTCTTTCTGAACAACTTCATATCTCTAGTTTGAAGTTCAGTCCACTGAGAGTTTGTAGTTTTTGATATGAATCTGATATTTTAGATATTTTTAATAGGGCTGGGACTTTAACCCTCCTGTTGTCCTCATTTACAGGCACCAAAAAATATTGTTTCCTTGTCTGAAAAAATATCCAAAAATTCAGCAAAAAAAATTCCCCAAATTTCTGAAAATTTGCAAAGCCTTCAGGAAGAAAATTCCAATAATTCCTTAAGTTTCCCTTAAAAGTTTTATTTTAAAAAAATTCCCCAAATTTGGCAAGAAAATTTTTGTAAATATTTTCAAAAAATGAGTAAAAATCTTACAAAAAATCCTAAAAATATCTAAAGTGATTACATATATATCAGTAAAACTTAGAATATTTTCTTGAAGAACATTCACATAAAAATCTATTTTTTTGTGAATGTTCTTAAAGAAACATTTTTAACATTTGTTTTTTTCCACCAAAAAATGTTCAAAGATTTCCCAAAAATGTTGAAAATGTGGACATCAGAAGTTTCACTGAGAAAATATATTATATTTAATAATATATTTTCCCCCCACATTTTCAAACTTTAAAACAGGTTAATTTGACCCGCAGGACGACATGAGGGTTAATACGTTAAATACAATTAATTAATTACAGCAAAAATGACGCGTTAAATACAGTGACGCATTTAATCACTGCTTTCTCAGTTCCCTAATTTCTGTAACACCGGTAACTCTGATGAACCCTCCAGCCCAGTAGGTGGCAGTAATGAACCTAAAGTCTGTTTACCAGCTCTGAAGAAGATGCACAGGACTCATTAAGTGTATCAGCGTACAAGAAAGTTTGAACAGCAGTGGCGGTTCTATTCAAACTTTACTGGGGGGGCGCCAAGGTGAGGCCAGTGTTTAATCACAGGGGCACATTATAAAACCACAACAATGATATTTAAGCACTAAAAGTTTTATTTTATATTAAAATCAAACAAATGTTCTGTTTTATTTTTTACAAAAATGCATCAACTGAAACAATGAGTTTATCAGGGCCGGTGTTGAAATGTGTAACATCAAGAATATTTGAAATCAGTCACATGTAACAAAAGTGGTTCGGCTTCCTGACAGTCAAAATCCTAGAACTACAGAAACCGGATACTGCTGTGATGCTGTCTGGCAAACTGGTCCTCAGATACGTTAAGATCCAAGGCCTTGGTCCGTCTGGATTCTATACTCAGCACAGGGGCCAACAACATTTGGACAAGGGCATTGGCCCCTGTAGGCCCCCGTAGACCCCCGTAGGCCCCCGTAGGCCCCCGTAGGCCTCTGTAGGCCCCTGTAGGCCCCTGTGGACTCTGTAGGCCCCTGTAGGCCCCTGCAGGCCCCTGTAGGCCCCTGTAGGCCCTGTAGGCCCCTGTAGGCCCCTGTGGACTCTGTAGGCCCCTGTAGGCCCCTGCAGGCCCCTGCAGGCCCCTGTAGGCCCCTGTAGGCCTCTGCAGGACCCTGTAGGCCCCTGTAGGTCCCTGTAGGCCCCTGTGGACTCTGTAGGCCCCTGTAGGCCTCTGTAGGCCCCTGTAGGCCCCTGTAGGCCCCTGTAGGTCCCTGTAGGTCCCTGTAGGCCCCTGTAGGCCTCTGTAGGCCCCTGTAGGTCCCTGTAGGCCCCTGTGGACTCTGTAGGCCCCTGTAGGCCCCTGTAGGCCCCTGTAGGCCCCTGTAGGCCTCTGCAGGCCTCTGTAGGCCCCTGTAGGCCCCTGTGGACTCTGTAGGCCCCTGTAGGCCCCTGTAGGCCCCTGCAGGCCCCTGTAGGCCCCTGTAGGCCTCTGCAGGCCCCTGTAGGCCCCTGTAGGTCCCTGTAGGCCCCTGTGGACTCTGTAGGCCCCTGTAGGCCCCTGTAGGCCCCTGTAGGCCTCTGTAGGCCCCTGTAGGCCTCTGTAGGCCTCTGTAGGCCCCTGTAGGCCCCTGTAGGCCCCTGTAGGCCCCTGTAGGCCCCTGCAGGCCCCTGTAGGCCCCTGTAGGCCCCTGTAGGCCTCTGTAGGCCTCTGTAGGCCCCTGTAGGCCTCTGTAGGCCCCTGTAGGCCCCTGCAGGCCCCTGTAGGCCCCTGTAGGCCTCTGTAGGCCCCTGTAGGCCTCTGTAGGCCCCTGTAGGCCCCTGTAGACCTCTGCAGGCCCCTGTAGGCCCCTGTAGAACCGCCACTAGTGAACAGTGAAGGAAGATGGGACAGCATTGAGCTTTTGAGTTTTTTCCCTTAAAAATCTTCCAGATGGCTGCTTGGATAAAAGCGTGGTTGTGTGCAAATTGTGTAAGAAAGAGTTTCTGATCACCTGCAGATAAAAATGAAACAAACATTTTTGTTGTGTAAGTTCACGTCTGTCTATTTATCAATTCAGTCGTCAACCAAAATTTATTTGAATTGAAGAACTCTAGTAAATACGCCAACAATTAGTCAAGTAATAAACTCACTTGCAGGTTTAAAAAGGCATGTTGTCTTTACATAATCACCAAAATTGCACTATTTATCAGCTAGAAACTGTGAAAATTGAAAAAATCTGCTCATTTGCAACTTTTCAACATGCAGTTTGGTCAGGAAACGTACGTAAATTTCAGCTTAAAGTCATTCTATTTCATCAAAATTATTTTATTCTACATCTCATTTTTTAAAATATACTGTTTGCACCAAATTCTGTAAAAAAAAATAAATAAATAAATACAAATAACTCTGAGCTCGTTGACACAAACGTGACTCTGCTGTGATCAACATTCATTTAACAAAAATTCAGGGACTTTTCAGCTGAACTGCAGGCAGTGCTGACATCGAGCACGAAAAGTCAATTTTGAAAGGCAATAAAAATGTAGGCAGTAAAATATCTATAGTATGAACAGTCAGCATGTTTTTTCAGTATTGGTAACAGCTGAGAACACTTGGAAAATGTTGTAAATTCACTAAATTCAACTTTTTTATGCAGTTATTAATATTATAAATGTGTCATGCAGCAGAGAAACATTTCTGAGTTCTCTCTCCTTCATGGTTGTTATGTGGAGGGGCAGGACTTTATACTACAATGAAAAAAACATTTTAATTATTTACTTAACATAACTTATTATGGGATTTTAAAGTTACAAAGTCAAATTAATCCATAAAACACATTTAAAAACAACAAAGTGCTGTGCAGTTAAGAACGCAGACCATAAAACACAGTAAAACACGCTGGCTACAAGACAAATGTGAACAAAAGACAATAAAATTATGATAATAAAAAGTTACGGCACAGTAAAAGAGGAAGTTGAGGCGTCGAGCTCGACGTGGATCGAATCCTAAATAGAAGAGGATGATTTTCAGCTGCTGCTTTAAAGTCTTTATTAAAAGTAATAGAGCTACTGTGAAGGTTTGATTTCCTTTTTTATTTTGTGTCTGGATCAATGCAAAAGTTCTGCCAAATAAGGTAACATTAGCCCATTTAAAACCATAAGATCTAACAGGAAAACCTTCAAAGGAATCCTGAAACAAACAGAAATCCAGTAGAAGGACGACAGTACTGGTTTAATACATTTGTTTTGTGCCAGGATTGTATAAATATGTAAAAGTTCTGCTAAATAAAGTGACACCAACCCATTTAAAACCTTAAAAACTAACTATAAAATCCAAAAATCAATCCTGAAACAGACAGAAACCCAGTGGAGGGACGACAATACAAGTTTAATATGTTTATTTTGTGCCAGGATTGTATAATTATACAAAAATTCTGCTAAATAAGGTGACACAAATCCATTGAAGACCATAAAAACAAGCAGGAAAACCTTTAAATGGATCCTGAAACAGACCAAAAACAAGTGGAGGGACGACAATAATGGTTTAATACGTTTATTTTGTGCCTGGATTGTATAATTATGCAAAAAATGTGCTATATAAGGTGACACAAACCCATTTAAAACCTTTAAAACTAACCATAAAATCCTAAAATCAATCCAGACACAGACAGAAAACCAGCATAAGGAGGACAATATTGGTTCAATGCATTTTCTTTATCGCTTTTATTATTTTGTTACTGGATTGTACGCAAAAATCCTGCTTAATACGATGACACATCCATTTAAAACACTAAAAACAAACTACAAAATCCTTAATTTTAGTGTTAGTTGAAAAACAAAGCTGATTTTGACCACTGAGCTGATCTGTTTTTTTAGTTTTTTAGTTTAGCTGTCGAAGGTTTTTGACAAACTTTTAAGATTTAAGGCATCAGGAGTCACTTATTCTGATGGAAACAGGACAACAGCAGTGTGACTTTACAGGCTTAAAGAGGAAGTAAGAAGATTTTACTTTAGCTAACGTGCAGTGAAATGTGGAAGCGAAGCAGAAAAAGAAAAAAAAAAGCTCCTCAGACGATCCTCTGGGAGCAGAATGGGCTCCAGCAGGCAGATGGATGAAAACAATACCAAACTCATCACCCTTTTATAGCCTCTTTGTATAATGTAACACTAGAATGGAAAAACATGAAATATTCACTCAAGGACTCGGGAGGGAAATGAGCGAGATGAGGAAAGGCCACAGAGAAATCTTTCAGGAATGGGATTTTAGCAGCTCAACTCCAGTTCCGTTTTTCCGAATGCGAAGCTTCTTTTTTTCTTTTTTTTCATCTTTTTGACTAAACTTTGACCCTTTTAACCCTCGTGTCGTCCTGTGGGTCAACATTGACCTGTTTAAAAGTTTGAAAATGTGGGAAAAAAAATACTTTCACTGTGAAACTTCTGATGTCCACATTTTCAACATTGTTGGGAAATCTTTGAATATTTTTTGGTGGAAAAAAAGAAATGTTAAAAATGTTTCTTTAAGAACATTCACATAAAAATCAACCAAAATCCAGCTCAAAATTTGAGGAATTTTTTTTGCTGAATTTTTGGATTTTTTTTTCAGACAAGGAAACAATATTTTTTGGTGTCCATAAATGAAGACAGCAGGAGGGTTAAAGGTGAAGTCACATTATTTTTTTTTTTGGTAAATAATCAGAATTAAATCTTCTTCAATATCCCCAAAGAAAACAGTTTTCCAAACATTTGTTAAGCTAGTATTTAATTTTTATTATTGACACTGTGGGCGTCCTGTTCATTATTATTATTATTATTATTATTATTGTTGTTGTTGTTGTTGTTGTTGTTATTATCATTATTATTATTAGATTCCATAGAAAGATTGTGAAATTTTTAAATACATTTTCAAGCCTTTATTTTACACAAGATTATTTATATTTTTTGGGCTCATTTTAATGTTAAATGACACATATTTAAACAATAAAAGTATTGATATAGATTAAAATATAAAAGTAGATAGATGTCCGTAATTTTTCTTTCTTTTTTAGGTAGCTCGCACGTTATAATTATGAAAAATAAAAAAATAAAAAGTGTGATTAATGTGTAAATTGAAGAAATAAGGTGCATTTACAATATGGTGCTTCCATTCATAATCTTAGAAATTTAAGGTGTACAAAAAATAAATAAAAATAAAATCTGATAAACTTGAGCAGAAAAGTGTAAGTCATATTATAGGGGAATATATGTAAAACTTTTTATCTGTTGCTTGTGACTGAGTGACCAAATCCAACGTTGCATCCCTATTATTTACCAAAAATAAGCGTCCTGCTGGGATCTTCGCTGCTCTGGATGTTTGTTTTCTTTTTCCAGATCAAATTCGGACTCAAACACGTACTGGTGGATTTAAAAAGTTGGCATTTCCAGTCAAAAATAAGAAGTTATGACACTCAGCAGGTTTAAAGTTTGCTTTAAAACCTCCACAACAGCGTGAAGATGAGGCGATGCTCACGACCAAAGGCTTCTACAAGTCAGCCAATCAGAAGAGAGCAGGCTTTCTTAAAGAGACAGTACCGAAGGGCTGCATAAAGGGCCACTATGAGATAAATAATCATGTTTTTTGAACTGTATAGCCCTGTTTGCATGGGATTAGTATTACCTGGGGACCTGTGGTGATTTGTAATAATTACCAAGGAGGTCGATGATCTTAATCCTGTGCGAATGCGCCAAGTCAGTAATTGGTAAAGTAATAATTCTCCCGCTAATTACCTGCTATATTTCGCCAAACACCGACATCCTGGGATAATACTAGTCCCGTGTGAATCTGCATCTCGGTGACTGGGAGGTATTTTAGTTGTTGTTTTTTTTATTGCTCGTCTTTTTCTACATCTTTCTCGATTGAATTATGGAGGCTGCGGTGGAAATTATTGACAGAATTTTAGGAGCAAATGCAGCAGTAGGCCGATACACAACAGGCTGATGGAGCTTTCACAGAAACAGCAAAATCAGATCAACAAGAAGAGGGAGATCTGGGAGGATATAGAGATGGATGACATGTGTAGCAGTGTACAGTAAGCATATCCTTCAGCAGGCTGAATCCAATCGCCCTGACGGCCCGTTATCCCAACATCGCTGCCTGCTGTTCAAAAGTCACGTTGCTGCTTTAACATATTTACTGTTGCCATGACGACTACATACCACGTTAAATGTGGTCATTTTATCCCGAACGACAAGCTTTCCATGAACCTAACTAAGTGGTTTTTGTGCCTAAACCTAACGACACACTAACAATAGCATTGTTATAACATAGGCTTTTAATGTTTTAATGTTTATTCACGCGACCGATGTCTGTATTTTTATTTTCGTGTAGCGGCCGACCACTTTGCACATGGACGTGACAACAACGGATGCTGTGACCTGCACAGATTTGACATCATGTCCGGGCTGTAATGTCAGTAAATTCTAGTAAAATACAGACTTTGCTTATCCCGTGTGAATAACTGCGACAAACTCAGACGTCCAGGGGTAATTCACAAACGACCAGAGGGCCCCAGATAATGCTAATCCCGTGCGAACAGGGATTGTGTCATAAAAAGCTTCTCCCTGAATAAACATCCAGCTGTAAACAAGCAGAGCAGTTTCGCTTTAAACTCACTGCAGTATTTTCACCTTGTACTCCACAACCTGATCTTAAAGTTGTAGGAAACCTGAGGGCAAATTAAGACGCTCGGTGTTAAATTTGCGAGCTGCTGGAGCAAATAATTTCACTCTGACCTCTTAAACCGTTCGCCGCTTCTGGAGTCCACAAGCTAAATTTGTGGAATCATCGGGGTCATGACCTGCAGAAACTCAATCTAACGAGAGCTCAGAGACAAAAATCATCCCGTAAACATCGGTACTCCGGAGACGCAAAGTTAAATTCATTCCAAAGTTTTCAAAAAGAAGACGGCCTCACAAACAGAACCCTCCCTCACTCAGCACCTCCAGGATTGTTTTAACGGCACCTTTGACCTCAGCTCTCCCACCTCCAGGCTCTGATTTATTCTCTGTCATTACTGAAGCAACTCTGACCTTGTGGCTGAAACTCCTCCGCCGGGCTCCGGATCGCCGAGATCAGCCTCGGTCCTGGAGGTCTGCTTTGTAATGAGCGAGGTTCTGTTTGGGTTTTGATGTTTTTCCTCCCGGCTGCTGCTTTTATTCTGCGTCCGTCTTCGCCCCGCCGACCCTCGCCAGCCTGAAGCTAACCTTGCATCAGCCTTTTGGCTCCAGGGTCGCCCCGAATGTTGCGTTGAAATATTCGCCCTCGGGAGAGTTTCTGCTCTCCGGACGGCCTGCCAGGACTTTCAATGCGTTTCTGTTCTTCTGTGACGGACAGTATTTCGGTGAAGAGAGGCAGATCTCGTGCTGCAAAGATCACAGCACAATTTTAAACCCAGGAAATCACATCAAACCAATGGAGCCACTGTGGGAAAAGTGCCTTTCTTTGCCCTGAATTGTGCCTCCCAGGAGCGCTCCTGAATTTACACCAAAAGTCTTTTTTTTTAAACCCTTCATCCAAATCCTCATCCCTTCCTCTCTGTTGAATTGATATCAAAGTATTTATTGTTGCACACATCAAACTAAACCACTAGATTTGGCTTTTCCAACAGCTGCACTCCACTTTGTGTGATAGAGAAACACAAAATCTGCAGCGATTGTGGATGAGTGCAGGTCACAATGTTACCCAGAGGAATATTTTCTTGGTCTTCTGTTGCTCAGGAGGCAAAACTATGATTTTCTTCTCAGCTTTGTTTTAGTTTCATTTTTGTCCGACGTTTCTCGTATTTTTCTCCAAATATTCAAGTAACCCGCTGTATATGGACACACTGGTAGATAAAAATATTGACATTAGGCTACTACATATTTTTCCAAGTTTCTGAGTCGTTTAGTGTCCCATCATCATTTCTAGATTCCAGACAGTCTCCTTTTTGCACAGTTGTGAAAATCTATCTCATCTGCCAGCATTCTATAGTCGAATACATGTAAAACATTAAAAAAAAATCATGATACAGATGTTGGTTTTCTTGATTTTTATTGTAAATAGCTTCAAAAAATGATAAAATAATCCATGAAATCAACATTTTCTGATTTTCTTGATTTAAAGGCTAATTTCTTTAAAAAGTTAAAGTATTATCATATCAAAAGATAGATTTAAGCCTCTTTCAGTCTTTTGCAAAGCTCCATATAAGTACTATTATTGTTATTATTAATAATAATTATATTGTTATACACAGAGCATGTATGATTAGACCTCATAATTACCAAAATAAGAGCATTAAAAAAACTATCATATTTCTTTTTGGTCCAATATTAACATGTTCATAGCTGTGAATTATGAATATTTTGCACATTTCAAAAAGACAACTGTGCAATATCTAATTTTCTACATATACTAATAAAAATGGCATTATTTTTATACTTACGGACAAATCTATGCAGTATAGATAACAATTTATACTTCCCTCAGTGTTTCTATTCAGGAAGGAATCTGTGCAATACTGTTTTATAATTCTTTTTTTTGCTTGTTTTCAACTGATATTCCTTAAATGTTTATCACCTTTGTGCTGGAACAATGCAAATTTCTCCACTGTGGATTTCATACATTTTATATTATCTTTAAAGTAATGGTAGTAATTGGAAGAACTGTAGAGTTAAAGCAAACAGCAACAACAACAACAAAAATAAATATATATAGATTTTCTTTTTTATTCAACAAAAAGGCCTAGATTTGCAAACATTTGGTCATTCTAAAAGTAAAATACAACATTAAATTGGCAAAATTATGTCGAGGATGAATCTTAGCAGGAATTCAATCCCAGATTTTGGTACTTGAATAGTTTTTGCGTCAAACACAGTAGAAAAACTGCTGGTGTATGATATCTGGTTCCATTTCTGGCGAGCTCTGCCGGGATGTTATTAACTGACAGCTGAAGATAAATGGTTCAAATAAGGACAGAAACAAATGAGGTACACCTGTTGCTGTTTATTCCCACTGGTTCTACCATCTACATGTGCTTTTATTCCGCTGCTGTCATAGATTCCATATATTCCACCTCCATAGAGCAGCTGCAGTCTCTCGTGCGTTTTATCTCCTGGAAGCATCGCTGTCGTATCGTAGCTTCATGAAGGACCAGCTGTGAGACACCAGGATGCAATCAGCACTCTGAAATAAAAGCAGCGAGGACACAAACGAAGCTTTGAACGCAGGATTAGGAACACAGATATCATCTCTGTACGTAGCACGCTAGCTGCTTTAGCTACAACCGTCCACCCAGCAGGGAAATATCAGTCAGTGGTTCGTGCAGAAATATTCCCAGCTGAGAATCTTCCAGCTCCCAGGAGAAACTCAGCCTTATTATCAGACACACAACTAAAGCAAGAAAAAATGTATTACTGGGGAGAAATTACTGTTAAAGCTGCTAAAACTGAAGGTCAATTTACTGTAAATAGCTTCAAGAATCAGTAAAATAATCCATGAAATCAACAGGTTTTATGTTCGTGCAGATCATGGTCCTTAAAGAGGAGTTAATTTCAGTTTTATTGTTCAACTAAGTGACAAAAAAACTTCTGATAGATAGATAGATAGATGATAGATAGATAGATAGATAGATAGATAGATAGATAGATAGATAGATAGATAGATAGATAGATAGATAGATAGATAGATAGATAGATAGATAGATAGATAGATAGATAGATGACAGATAGATAGATAGATAGACTATAGATAGATAGATAGATGATAGATAGATAGATAGATAGATAGATAGATGATAGATAGATAGATAGATAGATGACAGATAGATAGATAGATAGATAGATAGATAGATAGATAGATAGATAGATAGATAGATAGATAGATAGATAGATAGATAGATGACAGATAGATAGATAGATAGACTATAGATAGATAGATAGATGATAGATAGATAGACAGATAGATAGATGATAGATAGATAGATAGATGACAGATAGATAGATAGATAGATAGATGATAGATAGATAGATGATAGATTGATGATAGATAGAAAGATAGATAGATGACAGATAGATAGATGATAGATAGAAAGATAGATAGATTGATAGATAGATAGATAGATAGATGATAGATAGATAGATAGATAGATAGATAGATAGATAGATAGATAGATGACAGATAGATAGATGACAGATAGATAGATAGATAGATGATAGATAGAAAGATAGATAGATTGATAGATAGATAGATAGATAGATAGATAGACAGACAGACAGACAGACAGACAGACAGACAGACAGACAGACAGATAGATAGATAGATAGATAGATAGATGACAGATAGATAGATGACAGATAGATAGATAGATAGATGATAGATAGAAAGATAGATAGATTGATAGATAGATAGATAGACAGACAGACAGACAGACAGACAGACAGACAGACAGACAGACAGACAGACAGACAGACAGATAGACAGATAGATAGATAGATAGATAGATAGATAGATAGATAGATAGATAGATAGATAGATCTTCATTTAACAAACATCCTGTTAATTATTTCTATTTACATATTTCTTAGAAACATATTTACAGTTTTAAACTTAAATTTAACTCACTCATCTCTTAAATCAAAAGGAAATATTGACAAAATTACATTTTTATTTTAACCGTTTGTGTCAAAACATGTTAGTTTTCTTTTTTTAACTGTTAAAAGGTTAGAAGTTTTACATTAGACATGTAAATTAATAAAATTTGTGTATTTTTAAATGTTTTTCTGTATTTCAAAAATTTTTGGTTTACGTTTTTACAAAAAATATACTTCTTTTTACAAATGCAAATAGAATCTTTTAAAAATTGCAAAAAATTTTTAAAATGTCAAAAAGACTTTTGAAAGATGTTTCAAAATAAAAGCAGATTTTTAGAAAGAAAAATAGAACAAATCCAATAAATATGAGTTTTTTTTAAAGTATCTTCAATAGACTAAAAAAATTGAGCATTTCAGCGTTTTCTGTGATTAAATACATTTTCAAGCCTTAATTTTATGAGATATCATCTGTATTTTTGGATTTTTTTTAAATGCTGCTATCTATCTCTCCATCTATATTTCTATATATATGTTGTTTTTAAATGTGTAAATATCTTTCTTTCAGCAGTATTTTCTACATTAATACTCTCTGCAACATATACATTTAACCTTTTCTTCTCCTGCTTCTATTTTGTTGAATTTCTACATTTTCAAATACTTTTCTGAACAAATATCTGTGATTCTGAGAATTGTTTTTGAGAATTATAATGTATTTTATCAAAAGCTATTTCATGTACAATGAAAATAAAAATAAAAAACTAATATATTAGCAGTTGGGATGCCATAGAAATACTTCAAGCCTTTATTTTACCTGAGATTGTATTTTTTGGACTTATTTTATTGTTTAATGACAAATATTTACATGTTTTAAACAATAAAAGTATAGATATAGATTGAAACATGAAGATAAATAGATTTCCCCTAATTTTTTTTTCTAGTCCACTTGTTGGTGCATTTACAATAAGGTGCTTCCATTCATAATCATAAATAGTAAAGTATGGCATAAAATGTAAAACTGTGCATTGTACTCAGACAACAAACATAGAAGTATACAGAGCAATAAATAATAGTAGTAGAAGTTATTGTGCATTATTGAGTTTCAAATCAGAAAGTGGAAGAAAAAAGCTCAGATTTCTGACGGATCTTAATATTCTTGGTATATTTATGTGCACATTCTTGCAAAACAGTTTATTAGAACAGTGTTAGAGGTATTTCATACTATCTAGAAAAACATCTTAGTAGCTTTTTTTATTGGTGATATTTCCTCACAGTAGATTTTTTTTCACTTAACAGGTGCATTTATGGAAAACTTTTCATCTGTTGCGAGACCAAATCCAACCTTACATCCCAATTATTCACCAAATAACTCTCTATATATTCTAATATTTTTTGCGCAGGTGTTCATGCAGTAGACCTGATGAACTATAAATACACATATTACTGTAAAATTCACTTCTCCTCATTGTGATGGCTGTGATTTTAATGCTCGTTCACCATGTGCTTTTTAAATAAAAAACCGCTTACGGGCCTGTGAAGTGCCATAAAACACACACAGTTCTCTAATGTTTGATTTTCAATGCCAGACGGGTTTCTTATGACTCGGGGATCCGTAAGAAGTTTTGAGCGGCACCTCGGAGGCTTCAAGTTTCAAACTTCAGTCGCTGCAGGGACATATTTTTAGAACTTTATGCAGTAAAAACCCTCTACTGTGTCAAGACTAATCTCAGTTTGTTTTATGATATTCCGTCGCATTAGAGTGCTATTTTTAGCGCCCGCTAACTGACAGCAGCGATGATGACGGCATTAGGCTGTCTGCAGCAGCGTTACATTATCAGCGATTTCAGGATCAAACACACCGGCCTCCACTTCTGTCTGTCTTCACATCAAACTACCTGGATGATCTCCATCTTTATGTTCCATCAAAGCTCTCCAGGTCTCGGTCGTATATCCGCCCCGACAGCTTCAGGCTCAGGGTTTTATTTCCAGCTCTCCTTCCTCCGGAGTGGACACCGTTAAGCCGTAATAAGACCATAAAAGACACTCCAGAGTTACTGCGAGGCGCCACGTCACGCCGGAGAATTTATTCAAGGCGAGACAGAGGCAGTCTACGTTTTATGGTTTCATCCAGAGCGAGTAAGGAAATGTGCTGGTGAGCATCCTGTCAGCTGACCACGTTAAGGAGATGATGAAGAATCTATTAAACCCTGATGACTGCAGCTACTACTGACCTGTGACTGCTGCAGGCTTCCAGCAGAACAATAAAATGAGAAGCAAACCGTGCAGATGTATGTTACGTGGTGCTAACCTTTTATTTTCCGAATTTAAAAGCAACATTGAAAAGTAATTTTGCAGCAAAGAAGTGCAGCCTTCACCTCGATGGTCCATTGTACGAAATAATCTAAGCTGAGTGCTTGCAAACTTCAAGTTTTGCATTTATTCTCAAAGAACATCCTGCAAAAAATGAAAATTATTTAAAAAGTCCAAAGACTGGTGTTCTGTCACCATAAATTCTTCAAATGAGAGAAACCAACTGTAACTCTTAAGCTTCAAAAGCATGCCAACAAGCGTAAATATTGGTGTTAAGACTCTGTAATGTGATTTTACCAGAGTATTTTACATATTATTGATTAAAACCCAATGAAAATGAACTAAAACACTACTTTAAATCATCTAGGACATCCTAGAAAAAGATGAACAACTGTGTTTTGTTATTTAAAAAGTCCAAAATTCTGTTTTTCTGTGGACAAAAATTCTTCAAATGAGAGAAACCGACTGGAACTCTCCAGCTGAAAGCCTGATTCCAGAACAAAACAAGTGAAACTCGTGAGGATCCACTACCAAACATCAAAAAAGTTACAATTCTCCACAGAATTACTGCTTTAATGCTGCAGTTTCCAATATTTAGCTTCATTATATTAAGCTAGAGTTATTAATAGTTACTCCGCCAAGGAACACAGTGGAGTTATATGATGATCGGCATACGTTTGTCTGTGAATCTGTCTGTTTGTCTGTGTGCAACATTACTCAAAAACGGACTAAGAGCTTTGAGTGAAATTTTCAGGAAAGGTCAGAAATGACACAAGGACCAGCTGATTAGATTTTCACAGTGATGCAGCTCATAGTCTGGATCCTCGGATTTGTTAAGGATTTCCCTTTGCAAGATATAGCGGCCAGCATGGCATCACTGTAACCATGACAACAAGTGAACGCTGCGTCAGTTGCCTGCTGACGTCACATGATTGCATCCTACTACAAACTGACCACTGCCAACCTATCGGAGATGATACAAGGAACAATTGATTAAATTGTGGGGGTGTTTCTGTCCCGTCAATTAAAGGTGGCCGCTACATGTTTAGGTCACGTGATTCGGTATCCGTACACATGCATAGCACACGCCTGTGCTCAGCGCAAGGTCAGGGAATGAACAGTCTTGGTGGAGTACTGCGCTCTCTGAGTGCTTTTCCTTGTTAGTAATAGTTATTTATACAAAACATTTAGAATAACAAGCAGCTGTTTGTAGTAAAAAAATAAATAAATAAATAAATTAGAATTTGTTATATGAAATCATCCCAACAAATGTAAATATTGAGGTTCAGACACTGTAATGTTATTTATGGTATGATTTTACCAGAATATTTTGCATATTTGGGATTAAAACCCTATGAAAATTATAAATAAAATACTACTTTAGACCATTGAGAACGTCCTGTAAAAGATAAGAAACTGTTCTGTTAGTAAGGAATAGTTGATCACAGATCTTTCAAACTGAAATTAGTTGGGATCCACAAGTGTAGACGCCAAAACAAGACAGTTTTCCACTAAAAACTGATTATTTCCAGTTTATATTCATCCTAACAACCTTTTTTCAGCTGTTTGACAGATTTTTTCAATGCAACCCGGTGAGTTTAAAAGGTTTCCGAAGTAGCTGAACTTTCTTTGAACAATAGATCAATACTTTATGGGTCTTTTTGTTTAATGGATTCAACATTTGAATAATTTACAGCTATGTGGGTTTCAGATGACAGAAACAGTACGAGCGATGCTGAAGCAGCCTCATCTCCTCTCATTTGTCTGGTCTATTTTTGTAGTTTCAAAACGTTTGACTTGATCCTCAATGAATCTGTGGTACCTAAATAATGAAATGCATAAATTACTATTTAGACAAAACCCCCTGAGTCCGATGTGACTGTAACACAATCAGCATGAATAAATCAGACAATAACTACTTCTGATCCATTGTTTGACACAAAAAGTACAGATTGGAAGCGACATGATATGCAGAAAAACTGCATTTTTGTTTGTTTCAGAGACTAATTTACAGAAACAAGTGAATGAAAATAACAGCAGATGAGTAATACATGGACACATGATGCAGATTTACCAACATTTAAGCAATAATTGTGAATAAACCATTTAATAGCATAAATCTTTTCACTAACTATTGATATTTTCTCCAGTTTTAGTAATAAAATTGTCGAATTAAACCCAATAAACCCTCAAATATGGTTATTATTATCTCCACTGTTATACTGTTTTTAGACTCTTAAATGCTCTTTTTTAATTGCAAAATGCCAGCATCATTTTGCACATTTTTTCTTCTTTTGTTTTTAAACATGTAAATATGTTCCATTGAACATTAAAATGAGCTAGAAAACACAGATTTCTCATGTAAAATTAAGGCTTGAAAATGTATAATGATTTTTCTTTTAGTTTACAATATTTATATGCTGCCCACCTGATAGAATATTACTGTTTGTACTACTGTATGTTTTTTATAGTTTTTATACAGTAAATATCTTTCATAAAAAATAAAAAAAGATGTATATAATATCCTGGGCTGCACAGTGGCTTGGTTGTTTGCACTTTTGCCTTACAACTAGAAGATCCCCGGTTCACATCCCGGCCTCTGTGCAGTCTAAAAACATGCTGAAGTTAATTGATTCTTAATTGTCCGTAGATGTGAATGTGAGTGTGATTGTTTGTCTGTCTGTGTACTCCTGTGATAGACTGTTACCTGTCCAGGTGTCCCCTGTCTTCACCCTCAGTCAGCTGGGATAGACTCCAGCCCCCTACGACCCTAATGAGGATTAAGCAGTTTAGAGATAATGGATGGATGGATATGCATATATGTGTGTGTGTGTGTGTGTGTGTGTGTGTGTGTGTGTGTGTGTGTGTGTGTGTGTGTGTGTGTGTGTGTGTGTTATTTTGTTTTTAAACGTCAAAAACTTTCATTACACAATAAAAAAGACCCAAAATATAAACAATGTCATGTAAAAATGTGAAATTAAGTCTTGAAAATGTTTGTCACCTCAACTGCTAGAATAGAATAGTTTGTTTGTTTGTTACTCCGCCAAGGAACGTGGCGAAGTCATGTGACGATCGACATACATTTGTCTGCAAATCTGTTCGCAACATTTCTCAAAACAGACTAATGGATTTGGATGAAATTTTCAGGGAAGGTCAGAAATGACACAAGGACCAATTGATTAGATTTTGGCAGTGATGCAGCTTAGTCTGGATCCATGGATTTGTTAGAGATTTCTGCATCATTGCCAGATAGCGGCACGGCGTCACTGTAACCATGACAACAAGTGAACGCTACATCAGCTGCCTGCTGATGATCATATGATTGTGATCCTGCTACAAATCCACCGCTGAGGACTTATCAGGACTTATCCATCAGGGATGATACAAGGAATGAGCAGCCTTGGCGGAGTACTGCGCTCTCTGACTGCTTTTCTTGTTCTCAATTGCAATTCTCAGTATCACAGATGTCAGAATCACATTTAGAAAGGTATTTGAAAGTGTAGAAATTAGACAAAGCATGAGGAGGAGATAAAAGTTCCATTAAAAAAAATAATGGAATAGTTACATTTATATGGATAGAGCACATTGAAACAGAAAATGAAGTTGTTTGACATAATTTGGTTTGTGTTTTTTCAGACGATCTATCACCATATCTATCTGTTATATGTTTGTTGTGATTAAATGGTTGGATGCCTTCAGACCAGCAGCAGAGAACCAGTACAGTTTGGACTCTCTGACCTCTGATCTGAGTTTACTGTCGGGGATTGAAGCTCAGGTTGTTTGTGTTGTTTGTTCACACCTGGCCGGCTGCAGGACGCCTCCCTCAGCCTCGTTTCATGGCCGACATAGATCCAGATTAGACCGTAAGCGAGGCTCCGACCCGCCGATGGCTCTGCAGCTGGAACACAGTAAGTCAGCAGAGGCCATTATACGTGAGCGACAGGCGTCCTGTAGGCAGTAGAGCAGCGTAATGGACCATCTGCAGCGGAGAGGAGGCGAGTGCAGTTAGCACTAATGCAGCCATAACATCCAGCGTGGAATCATAACCGACAGCCACGCTGCCGTTCTGTCAGCGCTGATGTGCTGCGAGGTGACTTTCAAACTCATCCCAAGATCTGCTCGTGTCGAGGAAGCAGGAAGTGCAGATGATGTCGAGTTAACTCCATAAAAAGCTGGTAGTTTTGTGGTGTTTTCTCATTGCGTCTTTCACGTCTGCAGACCAGCATCAGAACCAGAAAGGGTTTATTTCACAGTAAACACGAACATATAGATGAAAAACGTGTTGCATGTCAAATTAGCAGCAGAAATTACAGAAGAGTGATAGAAAGACTTCCAGTCTGCAGCAATGTGCACATTAATCACCTGAAAATGTGCAGTTACCCAGAATGTAAACAGGAAAACATGTTTTGAATTGCACAATTATTCAGCTGTCAGGTTCTTTCAGCTAAGTGCTAACTAACAATAAAGACAGTAAAGATGCTGGTTTGTACTTTTGTAGGTCTCGTATGTTTGTTTTTATGTGAACTGCTGCTGTGAAACTGCAGTTTCCATTATTTAATTTAATTATAATGTATTAAAAAATTGCATGCATGCGACATGTTCTAATGAATAACATTCTTTTAAATATTGTTAATGTTCTGTCCTCACCAGATGTAGCGATATCTAGCTACGACAGACAGTGCACATGAGATTTCAGTTGCTCCAAAATCTCTTTATTTTAAATTGTAAAACTGCAACACACAAAAACACACCAGTCAGAGTGTGAATTACAAATACATGACTTGAACAAAAAGACATCCACACACCACACCTCACAACAAACCATCATCAGGGCTTCCAAGCGACATCTTGGTGATAATGTCTCACAAGCAGAGTTGACACATGATGCTTTTTTGGAAGTATCAGTGGGTACTTTTCGTCATATGGAAGATCAGCTAGGGATGTGCGACCTCCTACTCTTAACAGCCCACTTGAGTCTATGAATGGATTTAAAGTCCACAGTGGGCTTGGTTTTGAGATTTGCTCCCCTTTATGCAATTTCTTTATATCCTCTCTGAATGCACATTGTTGAACACTTGCAATGACTGTCAGTTTAGCCTGAGTTTGCAGATTTGTGGTGTTTGGGTCTGTAGCTTTTGTTTTGATTCTGGCTACTGTGATGAGTTTTTTCATACCTCTTATGAGATGTTTCCACGACGAGAATCTTTCGAGTGGTGTGAGCTTAGAGGTTTGTTGCTGACTTGAGTATCACAGACGGTGACTTCTTGGCAAATCTCTGCATCTTGTTCTGGATCGACAAGTTTGAAGTTGTTTGTGTCTGGTGTACGAGGCAAATCTGACAGTTCTCTTGTTAGGAAAGGTGGTCCTGTGAACCAGTAGGTTTGGGGCAATAGAAGTGCTGTTATTGGACGTGTAGCAATGTCTGCTGGGTTGGTTTCTGATGAGACATGATGCCACTGTGATGGCACAGATGACTTTCTGATTCTCGAGACTCTGTTCGATACATAGACATAAAACCTTCTTGAGGTGTTGCAGATGTAACCCAGCACAATCTTACTGTCTGTGTAGAACTTGACAGCGTGCAGGTTAATGTCCATTTCTTGAGATATGAGTTCTGCCATTTCCACAGCAAGGACGGCTGCGCACAGCTCAAGACATGGGATAGTGTGCGCTGGCCTTGGTGCTAGTTTCGATTTCCCCATGACAAATCCAGTGAAGTACTGTCCATGCTCATCTTGAACTTGTATGTAGGTGACAGCTGCTATAGCTGTTGATGAAGCGTCGCTGAAGACACAAAGTTGTCTGTGTTGCATTGAGGAGAGAGACAATGGCACATACGATCTGGGGATGTTTATGTGCTCTAGCTCCAGAAGTGAATCTTTCAATGCAGTCCATAGCCTTTCTTTGTCAGGGGACAAGGAATCATCCCAGTTGCACGGTTCGGTGGTGAGTTCTCTAATGAGTGCTTTTCCCTGTACAGTTATAGATGCAACAAAACCCAAAGGGTCGTACAAACTATTAACAGTAGATAGTACACCCCTTTTGGTGAAGGGTTTTTCCTCTTTGCACACTTGGAAAGTGAAAGTATCCAAATCAAGACTCCAGCTGATGCCTAAACTTCTCTGAACAGGAAACAGGTCACTGTCGAAGTTGAGACTTTTAATGTCTTTTGCCAGGTCATTTGTGGGGAACGCCTCCATAGCTTTGCTGCTGTTTGAAGCGATTTCGTGTAGGCGCAGATTTGACTCGGCCAACATTTTCTGTGTATTTTGCAGGAAAGTGACAGCTTCCAGTTCTGTTGGTAGTGAGATAAGACCGTCGTCCACATAAAAGTTCCTGGCGACAAACTGTGATGCATCCTTGCCATGTTCCATTTCTCCTACCTCAGCTGCTTTGTGTAGCCCGTAGATGGCAATTTGTCAATATCTTTATATTACACTAGTCATCACAGTTATTAATAATAACTTTCTTTGCACCTTTGAAACCAAAGCTACAAACAGCTTTAGACAAACGATGACAACAAAAACTGACAAATAAATAAGATCTCAAGACAGAATAGTGTAGTCCAGTTACTGTTGTTTCTTCAGCACATTTAGAACATCAGCTTCCAGTAAAAAAAAAAAAAAAAGTTGGAGTTATGATTTTTTGGTTGTCCAATATTTATTTAGTTATTTCACCTTTATTTAACCAGGAAGTCGTACTGAGATTCTCTTTTACAAGGGAGGCTGGGCCAAGGTAGCCTCTATACAAGATTTTAATGTTTTATAAAACAGATATGTGACACACAAACACTAAACCATAAAACAATTAGTTTAGTCGTAGTATCTGACATAATTTCGACGTTGGGAGATTAAAGACTTTATATTGGACATAAAGATGCTGTTTATGACTCACAGTTTAGTTTCTATGAAGGTTTGTGCTGAAGTTTGTGTTGTTCTTAATTTTAATGTACATTGGTTCCAAATACTGATTTTCTTTCTTCTTAAATACTAAAAATTTATCTCGACTGTGAAAAAAAACACATTAGTTGACTAATATTATCAGTAATTGTGTCATAGAGTTGCCAGGATGTTAAAGTCCTTCACATGTACCCTTAAAAAAACACGTGCAACGTGCAAGAAATGGCTTCAATCTGGACTAAATGGGTCCCGAACCAGAGGTTGAGAAACTGATTTCCTTCACCTTCTGCATGTTTGACTTGGACGGCTGCAGAGACGCTGATTAATGCAAACACAAGTAAACAAACACAAACAAACACAAGTAAACAACCAGGAGTCGCCCCGCCTTTACGTTGTGTTCTAATTGTCAGGACGGATCTTTGCTGTTGTTGTGTATTTTGTGTTGGACGTTGGGATCTTGGGAAGGTTTGTGTAAATAAAAAAGTAATTGTATTCATTTAGGACACTTGTTTTTAACAATACTGATTTCAAAAAAAGAGAAAAGATTCCTATTTGTTATGTGTACGATGACTGGTCTGTAGAAAACTGTCTTGCTTGAAACCGGTCCATGGTGCTAAAAGGTCTGAGAAAGCTGGTTTATAGCATTAAAACTGTGTTAGGAGATGTTTCTAAGATCTCTGCTGTTTCCATGGAGGTGCAGGACTTGAAAAATGAGCCCAGAGTGAAGAAAAAATGTCCAGAAACTGCTTGAAGTTCAGAAGGTTAAAGTTTTACGTCTCTAGAATGAAAACTCTGAGCCTCAGACACAAACACTCTGCTGCTTCCTACTGGATCTGAAAGAAATCTAAAATAATAATTGGGCTAATTTATGGGTTTTACATCCACATATCAGACATAAAATCATCCAGAACTCCTCTCACCTTTTGAAGATCAGACGTTTCTGCCTGTAGTTCAGTTCTGGGTTTCCTTTTTTGCATCTTTAATTGTCCGTTAGCGCTGCAGGCCACTCGTCCCTCGTCTTGTTAAATGTGTCCAGTGGCTCGTCCAGACTCTCCTCCAGCTCACTTTGACCTGAGATGGAGGAGACCTAAATATATTCTGCCGTAATGTGAAAAATCTCGCCGTCCCGTTGTGAGACCAAAAAGCCCGAGGCGTCCGTCGGGGTCCAGACCCTCGTCGGCGCTACATCAAACCCAGTGTTCACCTTCATCCTCCTCTTTAACCGCTGGAGTTATTAGGAGGAAATTACAGGAAATAAAGAGAAGACGATGAGGCGGGAACAGATGGAGAGTCAATAGGTTTGATTTTCCTTTCAGTCTCTCACATTTGTGTCATTTTGCTGTGTTTTTTGGCGTTCTGTGTGTAGTTTCTTGTCATCTGGTATTTTCTTTGTGTTGTTTTTGGCGTTTTTCTGTCACTATGTCTTGGTTTTTTTTCCATTTTGTGCCATTTTTCTGTCTCATTTTTGCCATTTTCTGTGTCCTTTGGGTCGTTTTGTGTCTCGTTTGTCAATTTGTATCATGATGGCTGTTTTTTTTTGTTGTTTTGTGTCCCATTTCTGTAATTTCGTCTTGTTTTATGATGTTCTGTCTGTTTTTGTCATTTTGTGCCTATTTAATGTCGTGTTGTGTTTTGCTTCTGGATTTTGGCCTTGTTGTTTGCCATTTTGTTTTCATTTTTTGGTCTATTCTTTTTCATTTTGAGTCTCAGTGTTTATGTTTTTCATGTTTTGTGTCCGATTTGTGTCATTTCATGTCTCTTTGTGGTCGTGACATCTCTTCTTGTTATAGATATTTAACTATTTCCATATTTCCTCTCCAGACTTTTTCTCTCTACTCTTCTCATCAGCTGTAGAAAGATGTTTCACCATGCTGAATGTATCCTCCAACAACTTGCTCCTCTGTTTACTGTTTTTGAGCCGTGCTTTAATCATAGTCTAAAATTGTCCAAAATGAGTCCAAATTTGTACAAAATATTACAGATGAGTCAAAACCAATCCAAACCTGCTCATGAATCATCCAAAACACCTCAAAAACTGTCCAAAATGACTAATAAGCTGTCTAAAATGATGTAAAAACTTGTCCAAAATAAAATGAAATTGTACAAAACTGACAAAAATTTGGTCCAAAGTAACAAAAAGCGTCAAAAATGAGTGAAAACTTGTCCAAACCTGCTTAAGAATTGTCCAAAATAACTTGAGAACTCCCCGTAATTACTTGAAACTAGTTCAAAATGACTCAAATTTAGTTTAAAATGACAATAGAATAGACAACAGAAAGATGTTTCACTATGCTGATTGTATCTCCAACAACTTGCTGATCTGTTTACTGCATGTATTTTTCATTTTCGTTATTTTGTATGTTCTTCGGGTCGTTTTGTGTCTATTTTTTGTTGTTTTTTTGTCTTGTTTTATGTCTCGTTTGTCAATTTTTGTCATTATTTGAGTCTGTGAGAGAAAAAGTGCCGATATGAGACAGAAACAGGCTCCTCAGATACGACTTAATGTCATTTAGTTTGTAAAGAGAAGACAATGCAGGCAGGAAGTTCCTTATTTCAGAGGACGAGTCGACATGTTGCTTTTATTATCAGCAGCCTTTGCTTTTAATGAAGGGCAGCAAACAACAGAGGAAGAAAAAAAGGAGCTTCACAGGTAGCTAAATTACTCCAATTGATCTTATTCTCCCGCTGCGTCACAAAGTTTCTGTTCTCCGTTAATGGAAGGAAAATAAATTTCTTAATTATTAAGCAGGAGTTCAGAGTCGCTCCTTTCTTCTTGGCTCAGCAGCGGTCTGGCCTCGACCCGGCAGAACATTTACGGAGGAATTTGAAGAGTTAGATACATTCCCAACATGTCAAACTCCTCGTTGGCTCGTCGTCGCGTCATGCTGAGATAACAGAGATTATCAGATCTGAACTAACCGGGGGAATCCTGCAGCTCCAGTGCTGCTGTCGTCTAACTTCCCAAGTTTGGCAAATCTGCACATATCAGTACCAGAACGAACCCGTTACTCACATTTAGGGCTTTTATTTGAGTTATTTTACAGCCTGTTTGGTGACTAAACCGCCATTTATGCTGCTTCTCTCTATAAATTACCATTGAGGGTCTTGGTTTAACTCTCTAAACTTCAAGAATATTCTCTCACATTTTTACTCACTGTTGGCTCATTTTTCTCTACAATAAAACACAACTTGAACTGAATGTAGCGTGCTGAAATGCTAATGTTAGCTTTCAGGGTTTAGCATGTAGCATGTAACATGTTGTCATGCAACTATGGAGTGTATACCGTGGAACATTTAGCATGTTAGCATCTTTATATTTCATCATCCTGTGTTTTTGATATTTTAACCTTTGAACTGAGTATTTTTTGCTCCTGTCTCTTTTTTCCTCACTGATGGCTCATTTTTCACTTCAGTATAAAATCCTGCAGCTCTTTGGAAACAGAACAACCATGACTAGAAGGAATTAAGACTCAGAAATGTCTTTTGTGCACCATGAAACAGTTTTAATGCCATAAATCATAAAAAATATAGAAATATGAAGCCAGATTTCTTTCATTTTTAATTTTACAGAAACGTTTAAACACAGAATTAACGTTTAACATTTTGCAATTGTCTTCATCTATTACTAACACTGCAAAAAAAATAAATAAACAGAGGTTCCACATACTATAGATATTTCCCTTTTTACATTTTTACAACCTCTATAATGTCAGTATTTTCCTCTCTACTCTGCTCATCAGCTGTAGAAAGATGTTTCACCATGCTGGATGTATCTTCAACAACTTGCTCCTCTGTTCACTGTTCCTGAGACAGGCTGCACTTATTTTATTTGTCTCCTCTGTCTAAACAAAGCTGCAGTTCAGCAAAAAACTCAGAATTTTTGTCTCATTACTGTTGGTCACAGCTGAGTCAATCATGGCTTCACAGTTGCACCAAACAGCGCAGAATTTTTTTTTTTTTTTTTACAAGATCTGCTTTAGTTTTAGCGATTTTTTGAGTGAGACATAATAAATCAACGTTTTCAGATAAAATATCACAAATTTTATCACAAAGTTAGACTTAGTTGTTTTTTTTTTAACAGAACCACAAATCGCATCTTTTACAGATCGTTGGAAATTTGAAAATCTTTCTGTTTTTACAGTTTTCTACAGTTACAATAAGGTATCTGTCTACCTATCTACCTATAAATTATTTTAGGTTTTTTGTATGTTAGTTGAAATGGGTTCTTTGTTCTCGATTTGGAGGAAAAATCTCTTTCACTTGCTGCACTTGATGGCAGGATTGCTGAAGCACATTCAGTTCCTGGTTAGAACAGTGTTGAACAAGGTTGTGTCACAATGAAACACTCATTTTTACTCTGACTGTACCTATAAAGTTACACAAGATATCACTTCTACCTTTTGCACAACTGTTTGTGGGTCTCCTTATAGAAACCCGACTCCCATAAGTTCAGAGAATGAACTCGTCTCTTAATTTGTTCAACTGATGTTGTCACTGATAATGAAACATTGCAAACAGAAACATCTTCTCTATTGGTCTGAGGCTTATGAACCTGAGAGGTTCTTTCTTCTGACAGCATCTTAGCTCTTTCTTTCACCCAGAATCTGCTTCTTTCCCAGTTTCAGCTTCATCTGTTCCAGCTGTTTCTCCATGTTCTGGATCTCCTTCATGATGTTACTGTCAGCTGAGATTGTCAGATTCTCCACAGTTACTCTCTATAAGCTGGTTATTATTATTATTTTGTCATTATTCCATGATATTTCAGCTGCTGTTCATGTTAAAACAATAGAAATCTGCATCGTTCTGTGTGTAGTGACATAAAAACTGTATTCCGTGACGCCGTGACGTGTTGCTGCTCCCAGCTGAAGGTTCGGACAGATGAACATATTTATTACCGAATTACAAATTTGCTGAACATAATTCACCATTTAGCCGACATTCCTGTTAATTATGGAGCCTGACATTTGCAGTTTGCTTGCAGTCTTTCATCTTGTTAGACAATTAACTTTGGATGATGTTTGAATTGCTCTGACACATTGTAAATGTGCCGACACAATCTTAATTAAAATGCCGTGTTTCGTTCCCGGGAGAGGAATCCAGCTTTCAGAAAGCGTGACACATCTTGATCTATGACGCAAAGTTAGAATAAATCAGACAACTTTCTCCAAGCAGCTGCTCTCGTTGTAGAACTTTTGCACAAGCAGACGTCGGATCTGTGAAGTTTTTATGTCTGAAAACGACGTTCAAACGCATTTTCTCCTCTTTCTGCAGCTGCTGCCGTCATGAAGGCACCTTGAGATGAAGTGACTGCAGAGGTTTAATTATTCTGAGGCTCATGCAACATGTGCTGGAGATGCAGTGTTTGTTTTATTCATGGCCGACTATAAACTGCAGTTTATGTGGAGTTCTCCTGGTCTCTGTGACAGTTTCAAGCCTTTCAGATCCAGACTCTGTTTCATGCATTCCAGCTTCTGTCTCCCTTTTGAATATGAAACGACGCTGGTTCAACAAAACAGAATCTTCTGCTGCTGGACTCAAGTCGCAAAGAAGAACTTCTAGTCTTTAGAGATCTTACAGCATATTTGTTTCTTCATGCTGAAATTATAAAAGAAATATTTTGCAACCTAACTTGGTTGATGTTGCACAAAAAACCTCAGAACAGAACAGATTAACAAGATGTTTCTGTTAATCTGAGCTTTATATTTACATGCAAACTTTACAAATGACTCATTTATCTGCTGGTATCTGCTCTGCAGGACAGTATCAAACTATGACGTTTGGTCACTTGTTGTGATCCCAAAAACTCAGCAAACATCTGAAACAAAAGGAAATAAATATTTAAAATGAGCTCTTTTAAGACTTGTTCACACAGTGTTATTACAGGGAATATAAAATGACCTTTTGTGCTAAAAAGGATAAAATATTTACATTTTTGCACTGAAGCATGAGAGGTTTAGTTCTACTTAGTGAACTGAATATTTAAAATCTCCTCACCTTCCTGTTTGTTGCCAATAAACCACATCAGTCAGTTATCAACCTGCGGAAATCTTTTCTAAAATGCCAGAAAGACTGAAAATTAGCATTTCAGAATAATGGAAATACAATTTAATACTGTATATGTAATGTGCTGCTTGGAATTTGTAAGTGTAATGACTTCCAATAAACCTTTAGTATTAAAGCCAATGAGCTATTTTGAGACTAATTTCACTACCTTTCCTTAAAAGCTCTTATAATGGTCATTATAACAGCTAACTATACATGCTGTATCTTCTTTTTTTCAGAATATTCTACTCTATCAACACATCCAGGTTGTTTATTTTAGCCTCTATATCAAGGAAAGCGCATATTTTCACTTGTGAAATTGTCATGTTTTTGCATGTATCTCACCACAAACTGGTGGCAGCAGCGATATTTTTCCATAATTGCACAGAGAAGATTGTGTGGAATCTAGAAATATCAGAACCACGATGGTGGGAAACTGTATGATTTAGAAACTGGGGGAAATGTTTGATTTTATTCACTGAAGTGTTCGCCAACAGTAGCCTTCTGCAGAGATAGCAGATCGCCAGGTTATAAATTCAAGATTCTTTTTCTCACCGACGCTTGGTCACAGAAACAAGCTACTGGTATTGTTAGAAAGGCCAGGTCTTGCAGTTTCTTTTGATATTTGCAAAACATTGCTGCAATACATACCTCAAAAGTAATCCAACCGAATACAAGTGCATCCGTCAGGCTCTAAGGAAGTTCCTGCATGAAACAAATGGCGAATTTTGTAATTGTAGAAACAGTTTAGTTCACATTTTTCACCTTATTACTTTTACCAGCATGGTTTGAATGTTGTTTTTGCACATTATTTTCCTTATTTTTACTTAATGTAACATGTCTGAGCCGCTGGATACCTTGAATGTCCAGTAGAAAACACTTGGTTTTAATCATGCTGCATAAAACTCAAAAAGACGATCCATCACTGGTATAAATCTGCAGCCGACTGAAGCTCCTTCTGTGCAGCTCTGGTTTAAATCTTACTGTTATTGTCGGCCAGAAATAGCAGCTCACAAACCACAGTAAATGTGTCAGTATGTGAAGTGAAGTATAATATCCAGCACAGTCTAAATAATTCACTATTACAGAATATTTGGTGTAAATATGAGCAGTTTGTCATGAGCAGTTTGCCTTTGGGAGGATGTAAGTGTACTTGTAGTGTGTGTGTGTGTGTGTGTGTGTGTGTGTGTGTGTGTGTGTGTGTGTGTGTGTGTGTGTGTGTGTGTGTGTGTGTGTGTTGGGCAGGAGGCTTGACAGCTCTTGTGAAGAGGCTTTTAAGGAGGAGGATAGTTGTGGTCTTAATGGGTCGCCTCGGCCTCTCAGAGGAAAGTTTTTGGAACAGATGGTTGGTCAGGTTATAGACCTAATAGAAAAACACATCAGAACCTCCCCAGTGGTTTAAACTGCTGCCGTCACCTCTTCCAGCAGCATCAGTGGGCTGACAGTCTGGAGAGAAAGTCCAATCTTCTGTTCACAGCCTCAGTGGGATCAAACCGCCATGAAACCGCAGATAAATCCACTCCTTCATACATATTGTACATATTTACGGTATGGATACACGTTGAATCTGCAGAGCAGCTTGTAATAACACAATACTAGCTGAAGTGTGAACACGTTATGTTGGAATTTTGCAAAATTCTGTCAATATTAACACATTAAATGCAATTAAAGGTTTACTATGGCTTTTTAACATTAGAAGATGCTGACATGTTTTTGCCTCAAAATCAACAAAATATGTGATTTTCCGAACTTTGACATACAAATAAAGAGTCCCCATGTGTGATTAGTTAGGTTTGAGGCCTCTTAAATGAACAATTTACATTATAGCAACCTGTAAATTGAGCTTTACCCAATTTTAAAATATGAATTTGTCATTATACTTTCAGTTCTTTTTCTGTTTTTACTTGGTAATCCAACTGAAAGAGTCGAGTGGTTGCATAAAAACTTGAAGAAACATGAACTTCTCACGTTCAGGGAGTAGTAGAGCTAATTTGTGCACTTTTCTAATGAGACAAATTGTAATTTCGAGTTGATAGATTCCAGAAAAGCAGAAAATATTATTCAAAACAGTGCTTTCCTTTGACTACAGCTCATTGTTTACAGTTTAGTTTAAACTCAGACATCCAAGTTTCAGTGAGTGCAGCGATTCATTATAAGTCTTTTTAAAAGAATTACTGAATTTGCTGGGTAAAAAACATATGTACAGCAACTCGAATTATCAGGTTTGGTGATGTAGAAAGTTGTGTTAATCAAAATTTCTTAGTGTTTGGATGTCTTAACATCTCGTGGGTGATTACAGTTGACTACAGCTGATGACTCCTCTGATCCAGTTTAAATAGGGCCCATCTGACATCCACTTGTCTCTACATGTGTATGGAAGTTTTTGTTTATGACTGTACAAAAAGAGAGAATCCACAAAAAGACAGTTTGTTGATGAAGGCACAGATCTCAAAGTGTTAACAGGAGCTGAAGTTTACTTTGTCACGTCCAGCTGTTTAGGAGTTTTTCCTCTGAGTTTATTACAGGTTTAAACAACAGTATCTTCATTAATTATCTGTAATTAAAAATTATCCCCGGCATGGAGACAGGATGGATCAGAAGCTAACAGTAAAATACACTTCTTTTTTTCCACTTGTGACACACGAGCTTCACACACAGTTATATTTATATTCAGTATTTGTAGCAGAATTCGATCTCTCTTCGAATTTTCAGTTTTTAAATCATAAATGGACCAGATGAACTTTTTTCCCATCAGAAACTCCAAAATCACTCAAATCCTTAACTACACCTCCATTACTTTATGGGTATCAAATAATTAGATTTAGGGAGGTTTAAAATAGTAAAATACAGCAGAATTAAAATAAAATTGTGCAAGAAGAAACAGTACAGACAGGTTGAATAAAGTGCATTGCAAATTTTAGACAGGATTCAGACTCCAACAGCCAAAAAAAAACCTAATATAAGCAAGTGGGAGATAGAGTATATAATAAACTAGCAATATTAATAATAATCTTTAACTTTTCTGTTCTGCAGCTACATAATTTTGACTTTTTCTTTTTTTGTGCACCACAATAAGATTTTTGTGGCTTTATTTGGCCACTTTATGATTTTTTTTAGACGTTAAATGGTTTAAATATCAGTGGATCAGCTGGAAGTTGTAATATTTTGTCTGTGTGAATCATCTGCACATTTTTCTTTCTTTCTTCATTACTGCACCACTCTCCATTTCTTTGTGCTCGTGAATGATTGTACTTTATCCTGAGGGGGACAGTAGTTACATCAGTCGGTTTAAAAATGAAGCCGGTTGTCGAAGGCACACTTTCCCCGCCTCTGTTTTTTAAAATTTTAAGACATTTTATCAGCTTTCGTGGCTGTTTGTGTTATAATGATAAAAACACTTTGTCTTGGGTGTGGATAAACACAATAACTTCTCAACGGCTGAATTGTGAGCGCGAGTGCCATTTTATAAAGACTCTTAATCTTTCTCCTCCGGATTCTTTTTTTTACTTTTATTTATTCTCTTCACTCGAAGTGTTGTTCTTCAGCTCCCACATTTCTCTCTCCTCCTCTTCCTCACTTTCTGATGCCATCGTCCCTCATCGATAACGCTGCTCCTCGCCCACCGACGTGAAATATGCCGTTGAATGAATCTCTGCAAGGCCTCCGAACGTCGTTGATTCATTTATCCCGCTGCACGCTTCATAAGTTCCTGATTGATTTTAAATGCAGAAAACATGGAAAGGAGAAGAAAAAATGAGGAAGAGAAGGAATGCCAGAAAATTGAAGCAATCAAACACAAATGGAAGAAACTTTTTGCATGTTCTCAGCTCTTTAAATGTCTTTTGTCACACATCCTTCATAAGAACCAGCAGGAACCTCGTCTACCTTCCAGTAGCTCAGTAGTTGGTTATTTTCTCATTTAACGGTGCTGGAGCAGTGATTGTTGACTTACTGGACAAAGACGAGCAAAAGTCCACATCTGGAGTTTAGAAGGGAAATCAGCAGATTTTAAATCAAGAAACTCTTACTTTCACTTGCTGTTGTTCATTTGGTGTTTCTGTTTGTGTTTTCAGGTGATGTTTGGTTACATTTAGGCACCAAAACTACCTGGTCAAGTTCATCCAACAAACCTGTTTTTTTAAAGTTTAGATACTGAAACTACCTGGTTAAGTTCATCCAGCATCATCATTAGATGGTTACGTTTAGGCACCAAACCTACTTGTTTAAGTGTAGACACTAAAACTTGGTTAATGTTCTGCACCAAAGCCATTTGGTTAAATTTAGGTACCCAAGGTAATCAGTAGCTTTATCCACCAAGGCTACTTGGTTACTGACCACTAGCTACTAGCTTTGCTGGAAGGCATCTAAACCTCTCAGTTAACTTCAGGGACCAAAACTACTTGGTTAAGTTTCTCCAACATCATCATTAGATGGTTACGTTTAGGCACCAAAACTACTTGGTTAAGTTTCTCCAACAAATCTATTTGTTTAAGTTTATTCACCCAAACTACTTGGTTAACTTAAAGCGCCAAAAGTACTCGCTTTAGTTTTGGCACCAAAACTGCTCAGTTTACTTTTGGTAGCAAATATATTCAGTTAAGTTTAGGCCCCAAAGCTACTTCATTAGGTTTCTATACAGCATTACCTGGTTAGAATTTAGACACCAAAACTTCTTGGCTAAGTTAAGGCACCAACTCAGTTCATGAAAAACCGACTCCACAGAAGGTTTTTCATGAACTTATTCAAAGTAACCACCTTCATTATCAGGTTTACTGTTTATAATTGATCACAGTGATTGATCAGAACACATCTATTGAAGGTGGAAAACGCTCTACTGGCCAACTTGTATGTAAATTATAACATTTGATGGGCTGATAATGTCTAAATCAGGTGGAAGAAACATAAATAAGAACCAAAGCAAGAAGAAGCAAGTAAGAGAAGAAAAGAGGGAAGGAGAATGAAAGAAAGGAGGGAAGGAGGTGGAAGAAAAGAGGAAAACAAATGGGAATTAAAGGGGAAACAAATGACTGGAGGCAGCTCTGGAGAAAAACGAAGGGATAAAAGTAGAGGTGGAAGGAAGAAACAGTGGAAGGTGGGATGAAAGGAAGGAGGAAAGAGAGGTAGAATGGAAAGTAAAAGTGGAAAAGAGAGAAGAAATAAAGCAATGGGAAGGAGTGAGATGAATAAAGAGAATAAAAATGTGAGGAAACAAAGGAAAGAATGGAAACAAAGACACAGACGATGGGTGGAAATGGAAAAAAGGAGGATGAAAATGAATCATGGGAACATGGAGGCAGGGAATTAAATTAGAAGGGCAAAGAGAAATGTGAGGAAAAAGAGAAAAGATGAAGAGTAAATGAGTGGAGGACATCCAGCAGAACAGAGAGAAAATGCTTCCATCACTGAGGTCACATTTTGGAAAACGCTCTGCTGAAATCATTTCAAAAAGAGGAGGCGTAATATTTTGGCTGAAGGAGGTGGAAATAAAACTCCGGGACGGTTTCATTGATCCCCAGTGCGGCGCGTTTGTTCATGTTTACGAGATGGAGGAAGACGATGGGAGGAAGGTGTGTTAATGCAGGTGGGCCGGATCGATGGGAGGCTGCAGGCATCGCATCGACTGACCAGCAGATGAGGACTGATTACGGTGCATGAAGGGAAACGCTCAGACGGCTTCCCTCCGAGGCCATTAGCACCTTAGACAATAACTCGCTGTACAGCTCATGTGTGACCGTTTAATCGAAGGCAGGAAGTGCACGGAGTAGATTTATCCACATGAACCACATCTGCATGCATCCACCAGAGAGAAATCTTTTACTGTCCAGGAAACTGTCGAGCTTTTACTTTGGTGCCTCAGTATTACTTCCCCTCACCGACGCACATCAGCACAGGCTGGAGACTCATTCAGACAAACAAATGTGTTTGTTTTGTGGAATGTTTCGTTCTAAATGGTTCTTCAGTTCTGGTTTAATGGAGGTTAAATAGATTTTAAATGCTGCAGACTCCCACCAGTTGGCTGCGACTAAATATGCATCAGAAAGCAGCAAAACCTCCTCAACAAGTTCACTTTTCTTTTACCAGCAGACTTATTTTTTAACCCTTTATTCCAACTACAGTGAAGAAATGTTGACAAGGAAGTGGAAAAATTATGATTGAAAATAACCATTTAATAAGTTATAATCATTTTTCCATGATATATATTTGATCTTAACATGAGATCTAAGTGCATTTTTTTTTTTTATGTCTAATGACGGATAAAAAATGGTAAAAATATACATACATAGATATCAAAACTACATTTTGACACGTCACCATTGATTGCTGTGAAAACGTCTGCAGTTATACAAGATATTTCCCATTTAACAAGCAAAGCTGTCTAAAGAAAAATTTTTAAAATTATTTTCATGTTGATTATTTTTATTTACATAACTTTTTGAAACATATTTACATCATTTAGCTTGAATTAAAATTACTCATCTGTTAAATACAAAGGAAATATTCATAAAATGATGATAAATTAGTATTTTGACAGTCTATGTCAAAAAACTTTAGATTTTCTTTTAATAAAAATCAGTTATTCACTGTTACAGGTTTTAATGACTTTATACATTAAGACATGTAAATTAACAACATAGTTTTTGCATTTTTTAAATGTTTGTTCATTAATTTTTTTAAGTTTTGTATATTTCAGAAATATGAATGACATGTTTGAATAATTTTTGTTTTTTTACATTTTTTTTAACAAAAAAATGCAATTCTTTTTACAAATGCAAATAAAATGTCTTAAAATTATGATTTTTTGTAAAATGTCAAAAGACACTTAAGGTTTCAAAATAAAAGCAAATTTTACGAAATTAAATAATAATTAAAAAAAAATATATATATATATATATATATATATATATATATATATATATATATATATATATATATATATATATATAATATGAACAAGAAATATTTATTTTTAAAAATGTGCAGGAAATATTAAAAATAGTTGCAAATATAAATAAAATATCTTGAAAAATCTGAAAAAATATATTTTTGAAAAAGAACCAAAAATATTTGGAAAAAAGTCTGACAATAATGTTGAGAAAATATCCAAAAATCTTAATAAAATTTTTAAAATAAATTTTGTAATTTTCTGGCTATTTTCATGTGTTTCCAAAATATGATAAAAAGGACTTTTGTAAAACTATTTGTAAATTTGTAAAATTACACAGACACACAGACTTCACATACTAACAGAACAAACTAAATAAAAAAAAAAAAAAACTAAAAGTAGGCGACGTTCAGTTGATTTGAGCTGAGTTTTATGTCTTGAAGGACACCAGCTGCTGCCTGGAAGGAAGATAATTAATCAGAAGCTGAGTTTGCTTTTAAAAATGGTCATCGTTGATATAAAATATATGGCAGTTAATGAGCTCTAACATTAAAGTATAATACGACATTATAACATGAGGAGGAAATGACACTCCAGAGACCTTCAGGACTCTAGTTCAATGTCAAATTACTGCATTTTTTTCCACCCTTAGTTCTCAGAGCTCCAGTTTTCTAGTTTTAGATTCATTCTTTAATTTAAACTAAACACATCGACACATTTCTACTGTTTCTGCTGATCAAACTCTGCTGTGGTCTTATTCAGAAACATCAGTCATTATAGAACCGTTCATAAATAGACGAATGCTCCTGTTTTCCACATTTCACACGGTAACAGAAAATGAAATTCTTCAGTCTTGTCTCGGTTTAAGAGAAGCAAATCGTCATGTTTCTGTGAGCCGTAATTGATTTTAGGTGTTTTATTACCACTTTACTGATGGATGCAGGCACTAAATCAGACATAATACATGAGAACTGGTCATAGAAAACAGATTTAGTTTCAGTCTTCTCCTCAAACAGCCAATAAATCTTCTGGTTTCAGGATTTCTATCAGATTTAGTCGTTTTAGAGCTTCACTGATGTTGCAGATAAGACCTGCTTCGTGGTTTGTGTTTTAGCTTTTCCTAAAGATGAAACAGATAGAGGCTTTTTCCAAATTATCACACTCCATCTTTGTCTCCCAAAAACTACGTTCTTATCCATATTAAGTTCAACAATAAACTCCTTATTTGAGAGGATTCAAGTGATTTAGGTGCATCTAACTGTCTAAAATGAATCAGTTAAACTAAATGGCAATAATGAATCATTCCTGGCTCTTCAAAATGAATAAATAGGGGTGATATTTGGACCCTAGTCTGTCTTTCGTGGACCTTTCACCAACTCAAAGTTCTTCAACATCAGGAGATGATAATTTGTTGAGACCAGGTTCCAGTTTTTTGCTATTTCGAATTGAAATTTGTTTAAAATGACACAAATGTCCAAAATTATTAGAAATATGTCCAAATGTATTCTGAGTTGTTTATTAAGAATCTTTTTAACCATTTTTGACCAAAATTTGAGTCATTTTGGACACCTTTCATGTTATTTTGGAGACAGAAATCATTTCCAGCAGATCATGATGATTAAATGGCTCCAACAGAGGTCAAATTTTTAATTATTGGCTTTAGAAAATGTCTTTGGTCGACATTTCACCAACTTGTGAGGCTCTAGCATCAGTAGAATTTGATGTGTGGCAAGTTTGGCAAGACAAGGGTCCAGCTTTTTGCTATTTTGACTTGAAACTAGTCTAAAATGACACAAAATTGTCCAAAATTATTAGAATGTCCGAATTTACTCCAAGTTGTTTATGAAGGATCTTTTTGGAGTCTTATTAGAACACTTTTGACAAATGTAGTCATTTTGAACACATTTTGACACATTTCATGTATTTTAAACACAGACATCATTGTTTCCAGATTTTTACATGATGACGATATTGTGGCCCCAGAAAGTTCCTCTAGGTGTATATATATAATGTGGATGTATCCATGTTTCCTACTAAAAATGCAGTTTTTAGTCAATGTTTTATCTGTTGAATTATAGCGGTAGAATTTGATGTGTGGCAAGTTTGGCAAGACAAGGTTTTAGTTTTTAGATATTTGGACTTTCCTTGTGTCAAAAATGACTCAACTTACTTGGAATTGTTTGACATGACGGCCATCTTGCCCCAAATGACTCAGTATGTATTCATTTTTTCTCATGCCAAGCCAATTCCGTTAACTTACCTCAACTTAAGTTTAGTTTTAAATGAACAAACGCAGGAATTTCAGTTGAAATGACACAAGATACTAAGTTGATTCAACTACTAACTTTATTATATCAACCCAACTCATCACAATAATCTATGACTAAAAGCTTTATCTAAATGAGTAAATTAGAATTTTTATCTCCAACCAAACATTTAATTATTTAGTGAGAGTATTCCCTTTAATGTCTGATCTCCATATGTGGCATCCACGTGCTTTTAGTCGTTTGTTCCCCGCATGTTTCACTCATGTATGTATTAATATGATGTAAAACACTCCGGTCGTCCTGCTCGTTGTCATTCTTTCCAATTAGAGGCTCAGGACTTCATTACTGCCAGCTGCAGGCTTCAAACACTTACAGACGGACGGATGGACGGACGGACGGACGTGGAGGTTCAGGCTCTCAGCTATCTGTTAGAATCTCTAAAGTCGATTGAATGACATTATAGTGAAAACAATCACATCTGTCAGTCTTACTTTCACCGTCATCCATCGTTCTGTTCACACAACAAGATGTTGTGTTGCTTCTAACCTGCTTTACATCAGTTTTCCTTCTTTTTTTGTTCTGTTGATTAAGGAGGCTTTTATTGTGGTAGATTGGTGTAATTTCAGATGTCATTGTTGCTCCACAGTCTCAGATTCTGCAGAGGGAACACTTAGTTGTTATTTGGGATTCAAAACGAAGTTGTGGAAGAGAGTTCAGTGAGACTTGACTATGTTTTCACATGTTTTAAGTCAAGTGTGTTATCAAGGAAGCCATTTTAAGGAATAAATATTTCCATAAAAAACCTCCCACAGACATAAAATCTGTTGCAGACACAGACAGAATAGCTT
Organism: Amphiprion ocellaris; assembly: GCF_022539595.1. Classification (NCBI taxonomy): domain Eukaryota; kingdom Metazoa; phylum Chordata; class Actinopteri; family Pomacentridae; genus Amphiprion; species Amphiprion ocellaris. The sequence goes on along the minus strand of NC_072779.1, from coordinate 32,682,743 downwards.
TCAGTCGACCCAAGTTACCAAATGACTTTAACAGAGTAGAAATATCTAAATTTTAGACATTGAAAATGGAAAAAAAAGGAAAACATTTTGCAACAACGGTGGTATTAGGTTGTATATATGAATTGATTCATATTTCCTACTAAAAATTCACTGTTTGGTTGCCATTTCACCAACTTTTGATGCTCTAATATCAGTCAAATGGCATGTTTGGACAATATGACAAGTTCCTTTTTTTTTTGCTAAAAATAACCCGAGATTGTCCAGAATTATTTGAAACCTGTTCAGATTTACTCAGAATTGTTCAACACGACTTGACGTCTGTACTGGCTGACCAGAAAGTGTCCAAAATGACTACTTTCAAACAATGATTGTATAGAGGCCTCAAAAGGTTCATGTAATTGTATATATATATATATATATGGATATATTCATATTTAATACTAAACATAGTCTTTGGTCGACATTTTACTGACATTTGAAGCTACTAACATCAGTGGAATTTCATGTGTGACGACTGACGATAACCTTCCAATTTTGCTATTTTGATGGTGACGTGAGTCTAACTGGCCAATTTTTAGAGTCAATTTGAACAAATTTTCAGTCATTTTAGACTAGTTTTAAGTTATTTTGGACACAGACAACATTGTTTCCAGTAGATCTAAATGACTAATTGGCTCCAGCAGAGGACAGATTTTTAGTTATTGGCCCTTGAAAATCTAAAAAAGTGCAACATTTTTAAATGAAGTTGATGTTGTGGCCCCAGAAAGTTTCTGTGCATATCTATATATGGATGTATACACACTTTCAACCAAAAATACAGACTTTGATTGATATTTCACAAACTTTTGAGGCTCTAACATCAGTAGAATTTGATATTTTATTTCAAATATGGCAAGACAAGGTTCCAGTTTTTTGCTATTTTGACTTAAAACTTGTCAAAATTGACTCAAAAATAACCACAATTATTTGAAACCGGTTCAGAAATACTGACAATTGTTCAATGTGGCTCTACGTCCAGCCCAAATAACTCAAAATGTTTAAAACATTACTCAAAATTGTCCAAAATTACAATAATGAACATTTACTCGCCCATGAAAATGGAGAAAATAGTACAAAACTTTCAAATGAGGATGGTATATGGGCTCCAGAAAGTTCCTGTAAGTTCATATATATGGATGAATCCATGTTTCCTCCTAAAAATACAGACTTTGGTCAGCATTTCACCAAACTCTGAGGCCAGAATATTTCACAGAATTTAGTTTTGGGATACAATCAGTGAACTCTGATCTTTCTTCACTAAATTCATGGCTGTGGGAGTTTTAATTTTGGGATATTGACCTGTGAAAAATGGCTTCAGTGACCCAGAAGTTCCCGTCCTGTTCCTGTTAATTTAACAATGTGTAACATGTCGTCCTGGATTTGGACTTAATCAAGAGCTACGCTTTAAAAAAAACATGAATTCTTGTTTCTCATCTGCACCTCAGTAACTCAGTTGATAAAGTTTTTTATTATAAACTCTTAGTGCAATAGGAAAAGCCACAACAATGTCTTGGAGGTCAGCTGGTTGCAGTCGAGCTAATTAGTTAATTTGTCCACGAGGCAGAAGAAACAGTCAGAAGCAGAGTGAGTGAAGCCGACTCGCTGCTACAAAGGAGTCCTGCACAGATCTGAGGTCAGACTGCTGACCTGGAGTCAGATAATTCAGCCTTCAGCAGATGATGACCAGACCTGCTCTTATTCTCTGACTAACCAGCCTCTCACGATGGTAGACGGGTTTCTACTAAAATACAGTCTTTGGCTGACATTTCACCAACTCTTGAGGCTCCAACATCAGTAGAAGTTGATGTGTGGCAAGACAAGATTCCAGTGTTTATTATTTCAACATGCCAAAACATTGATCTGAGTAGAACTGGACCATTTTTTAAGGTATTTTGGACAGTTTTTGAGACAACTTTGTCATTTTGGAAAGTTTTTAAGTTGTTTAGGGCCATTATAGAGTCATTTGAACAAACTCTGAGTCATTTTGAAGAGATTTTCATTCATTTTAAACACATTTTAAGTTATTTTGGACTAGACATCATTGTTTCCAGCAGATCTAAATGACTGAATGGATCTAGCAGCAGTCACATGTTTAATTATTGACCCTTGAAAATGGAAAAAGAAATTCACACAAGTGTGGTATAGTGGCCCCAGAAAGTTCATGTAAGCGTATATATGTGTATGTATCCATGTTTCCTACTAAGAATAGTCTTTGGTCAACGTTTCACCAACTTTTGAGGCTCTAACATCAGTAGAATTTGAGTTGTGGGAAGACAAGGTTCCAGTTTTTGCTATTTTGACATGGCAAAATAGTGATGAGTCTAAATGGACAGTGTTTTAGTTGTTATGGTCTATTTATGCATTTCTAGACAAATTTGGTGTCATTTTGAACAAATTTTGTGTAATTTTGAACACCTTTCCAGTCACTGTGGACACAGACAGCATTGTCTCCTGCAGGTCCAAGTGGTTGAATGGATCCTGCAGAGGACAAAGTCTGAATTATTCACTCTTGAAGATGGAAAAACAGCACAAAGTGTAAATATATGGATATATTTGTAGTTCCTATAAAAATACAGACTTTGGTTGACATTTCACCAACTTTCGAGGTTCTAACAACAGTAGAACTTGATGTTTGACAAGTATGACAAGACAAGGCTCCATTTTTTGCTATTTTGACATGAAAAAATGGTGATGTGAGTCTAAATGGACAGTGTTTTTGTTATTATGGTCAATTTATACATCGTTTTAGACAAATTCAGCATCATTTTGAACAAATTTTGTGTAATTTTGAACACCTTTCCAGTCACTGTGGACACAGACTGCATTGTCTCCTGCAGGTCCAAATGGTTGAATGGATCCACAACAAAGTTTGAACTTTTTCATTTTCAAGGGCGAATAATTCAGTGTATATTAATGGATGGATCCATATTTCCTGATAGAAACACAGTCTTGGTTCAACACTTCACCAGTAGAATTTGATTTGGGACATGTATGACAAGACAAGGACAAGTAGGACCACAAAACATCTGAAATTACATCTCTGGTGATAAAAAGCAAACAACAGAAACACAAGTGAGTCACTGATAACCCATCACAGTCCGTTACAGAGATCCATTCAGAATAAGTACATAGAGTGTTGTTGTCTGTCCACGTCCTGACAAACGAGCCTCCTGTGATTTATCCGAGTGAAAAACTGCTTCAAACCAGCAGCAGTGGCCCGTAGAGAAGCGTTTCTTCCTGTATTATTCAGCGCTGGGTGGCAGCTTTCTGCCACACCGCTGTTGTCGTAACGTCGAGCTCGACTGTCACTCCTGTCAGCATATTTAGCAGGGAAAATAACAGAAAGAGCAGAAGTTGTGGAGTGATATGACCCGAGGTAAAAGATTTATATTCACCTGCAGTGTGGAAGAAACTTCACGTCTCTTCAGCAGCTGTAATCCTGCATGTGATGAGCAACAATCCATCCATCGTTTCTTTTCTTTTCTGGCTTTTTACCTCCATTTCTCTCCATCTTTCCTCTGTTTTCCTTTCTTCCTCTCCCACTTTGATCTCTCTCTTTGCTCCATCTAATCCGCCAGCCCAAACTTACTGTCGAGGTGGAGAATCGCACCCTTTTAATAAGAAGCTGCTGATTTCCTTACAGCGTTGTGTGGTGAAAGGCCAGAGCGTCTCAGCAGGGAGCCCCGGCTATTTATTAGAGAAGGGCCGCTGGCTGCACCTCCAGACTGACTGAATACTAAAAGGGAAGAACATTATCCACTGTGCAGAGAGATAATAGGGAGCAGCGAGGGGAAACTATTAAATGGGTGAATATTAAAATCTCTGGTCCTGCAGGGTTCTGGGCAGCAGGTCGCTCTGTCTTCTAGAAGTTGTGTTGCAGCTTTTTGTTGTGATGCCCTGAAGTGCATCATGTTTCAGCGCTGAGAAATGAGTTTCTCCATGAGTCCGATTGTCTCTCAGTTATTAGATCCCTCTAGCTGATCTGTCTGTGTAGAAAGAAATAATTATTAGATGAAGTTCTGTGCAGATGTTTCCACAGGAGGAATTCTAATTTGCACGTGTTGGATGTCTGTTTACACGACTTGCCTCATTTACTGCATAGTTTTATTGTTAGCATTTGACTTTTTACGCTGCATTTTTTCATTTTAGCGCATCTGTAATCATACACTGCCTGTCCAAAACAAATCGCCATTTGGATTTAATGAATAGTTAAGAGACTTCCACTGGATAATTACTGCAGTGATGAATGTGTTTCAGCTGCAAGAACTTCTTTAACCCCAGCTGATGCAGTGAGGAGCTTCTCATTTCTTAACCTTCGTGTCGTCCTGTGGGTCTAAATTGACCCGTTTTAAAGTTTGAAAAAAAATTCACAGTGAAACTTCTGATGTCCACATTTTCAACATTTTTGTTCAATCTTTCAATATTTTTTAGTGGAAAAAAAGAAATGTTAAAAATGTTTCTTAAGAACATTCACAAAAAAATCCAGCGAATTTCTCTGGATTTTGGTTGATTTTTCTGTGAATGTTCTTAAGAAAATATTAGAAGTTTTATTGATATATATGGACTCACTTTAGATATTTTTAGGATTTTTTGGAAGCTTTTTACTCATTTTTTGAAAATATTTACAAGAATTTTCTTGCCAAATTTGGGGAATATTTTTATTTTTTTTAAAATAAAACTTTTATAGAATTATTGGAATTTTCTTCCTGAAGGATTTGCAGATTTTCAGAAATTTGGGGAATTTTTTTGCTGAATTTTTGGATTTTTTACAGACAATGAAACACTATTTTTTGTTGCCTGTAAATGAGGACAACAGGAGGGTTAAACAACCATGTTGGAAGACATATCCTGTGGTCATGGAAAGGATGTTAATGTGTCTCAGAAGGTTCAAATTATTGACCTGCATCAAACAAAGAAAACAACTAAGGAGATTTCTGAAACTACTAAAATCAGGTTAAGAACCGCCCAACGCATTATTAAAACCTGAAGGATAGTGGAGAACCATCATCTTCAAGGAACAAATGTGGTCTGATGGGTCTGAACAGAGTAAATCTGGACTCATCAGACCACATGACCTTCTTCCATTGATCCAGAGTCCAATCTTTGTGCTCCATAGCAAATTGAAGCCTTTTAACCATTTAAATCCAACATGAGGCATTTTCTTGGGTTTTTTTAGGCATCATGTTGGTAATTTGACCACTTTTTCCATCTGAGAAATTAAACTTGGTGTCAAATTATTGTTCCTTTCTGGACTTCTGGAAAAGTCCAGACATAAATCCTCTAACAGGCTGTTAGGAGTTCTAACCACTAAGATAATATCTTCTGTTCTGTTGTTGTTTTGATGCCTCGGCCACCTTTTGTGCCTTTAGAATCTCCTCCTCCACTATTTTCTTCTCTTCTCTCAGTTTCCTGGGAGTCATTTTCGGGGAAATGCAGCTGATCACGGGTTGCGGTGAAGGTGGTTGAGACAGATTGAGGTAAATTGGATACACCGCGATGCTAAATTACAACACTTCGTCTCCAAAATCACTACGGAACGCTGCGAACAGCCCAAATCGGTTTTATCCGACAGTGCGAAGGGGAATTCTCTCTGACAGGATGAGAGGGGGTTCGGTGTAGTTAGACGTCCAGTTGATGGTCCTAATTTCATAGTTAGAAACTCACACAGCAGCAGGGTTGTTTTATTCCTGAGCTTCTACAAGCAGCACTTTAGCCATCTGTTGACTTCCTCTGTAAAGGTTGCAGGTCCCGTGTGGCCACGATCATGCTAATCAGTGGTGGGTTTACATGTGTGGATTACATGGGATCGTCGCTGTGGGTGAACTACATCCAGCAGGACGTCGTCTGTTCATGTAGTTACCGTGTCCGTGCATCTCCACAGAGAACTGGTAAACAGGAAGTTAAACAGCAGCCGTGTGACTGAAAGTTCTGATCCAGATGGTGCTGGAGGGAAGAACGTGACATAAATATTCATACATGACTGATCCGAGGACGTATGCGTGTGATCATGTATGTGGAGAACATGCATTTAAATCTAGAACAGATTTTATAGTGACATCTCTTGTGTGGATCAACATGAAGCCTTCAATCGAAGCTCAGCTGTTTAGTTTCACTCCAGCATCAGATGTAAAGTGCTACGTTTTGCAGACACCTTTTCTTTCTTTGTATTCATGTGTTTAATCCTCCTGTTGTCTTCATTTACGGGCACGAAAAATATTGTTTCCTTGTCTGAAAAGAATCCAAAAATTCAGCAAAAAAATTCCCCAAATTTCTGAAAATTTGCAAAACCTTCAGGAAGAAAATTCCAATAACTCCTCAAAAGTTTGCCTTAAAAGTTTTATTTTTAAAAAAATCCCCCAAATTTGGAAAGAAAATTCTTGTAAATGTTTTCAAAAAATGAGTAAAAATCTTCCCAGAAAAATCATAAAAATATCTAAAGTGATTCCATATATATCAGTAAAACTTCTTTCAGAACATTCACAGAAAAATCAACCAAAATCCAGCGAAATTAGTTGGATTTTGGTAGATTTTTCTGTGAATGTTCTTAAGAAACATTTTTAACATTTCTTTTTTTTCCACCAAATAATGTTCAAAGATTTTCCAAAAATGTTGAAAATGTGGACATCAGAAGTTTCACTGTGAAAATATATGGGATTTTTTAAAAATAAAACTTTTAAGGGAAACTTTTAAGGAATTATTGGAATTTTCTTCCTGAACGTTTTGCAACTTTTCAGAAATTGGGATTTTTTTTTGCTGATTTTTTGAATTTTTGTCAGACAAGGAAACAATATTTTTTGGTGCCGTAAATGAAGACAACAGGAAGGTTAAAAGCTAATATTAGATCATTGATGTGCTACATTTAGGTGGTTAATTCACTGTAAAAATTAGAGTTCCTGTAGTGCAAAGATGCCTAAAAACTCACATGACAAACATGGATTTTCGGTTTTCTGTTTCTAATTTGTAACATTTCTAGTTAACATTCAGTTCGAGTCTCTACAAGTGTTTTGTCCTTTTAGCAGCAGAGTTAAACCTGCTCTTAAACACATAAGTCTACAAATACATGCAGGAATCCTTCAGGATGTAAAACCGCTGAGCTAAATATTCATACCAATAAACGTTGTGTTAAAGATGCACACGTTCATACAAGATAAATGCCCTTTTTTGTTTTCTGGCTGCTCCACAAATCACTGGAATTATTCCTGGAGGGAGTTTCTTCTGTATTTCATCACCTCAGAGATCCTGGAAGCCCCAGCTGATGATATCTGCCACGTCATAAACACCTCGCCACATATACATGGACACGTCTTTAATGGCGCCGTTTATTTCCCGTCTGAACCGTAACGCTGCCGCCGTCCGCTTGGTTTTCCTGAAAACCTGATAAATCACAAAGATGTTTCACTGCAGAATACAAATAAAGACGACACAAACAAGCCTTTAATGGGAGTCAGTGTTTAGCTTTTTACAGCTTTTTATCATAATTTAACACACAAGTGACAGACTTTCTGAGCAAAAGTTGATCTCCATATTTAAAATTTACAATATTTTTTTAGATTTAAAACAACCTAAACTGAATTTCTAAACCTGAAAATAAGCTTTATGGTTGTTTTTTCTTATTATTATCTCAAACATTTCTCTCATTTGTGGCACTAACTGAGCTAACATTAGCCAATATTTCACTCTAGTTCATTAAACTACACTGTTTTAATCCATCATTTACTGCAAAAACTAACAAAAAATTACGTTTTGCAATTGCACATAGTTCTAGAAGTGAATATCTTTATATATGTGATAATGATTCTTGTTGTCCCTTTAGACCTCCAAATTATCCAGAAGACTCACATTTATCTCAAGAAATCCTTTTTTTTAAAGCCTCAAATGCAAATAAAAAAGAAGCAGGACCTGCAGCTATTTGAAATAAAAAGCACCCGTACATTCTAAGCTTTAGAGGAACTGTTTCCTGCTTGCTGCTAACCATGAATCCGTCACAGTTTGAACTTTCTATACGGGCGATAAAACGGAGATGCTGGGAATGAATTAAAACGTCTCCAGTTTAAAGGTTTCATCCTTTAAACTGGAGACTTAAGGCGGAGTGACAGCCGGGAGCTGAGCAGAGAGCTTTTTGTTCTCTTCCTTCCAAACGAGAGCCGGGATTTCTGACGTCAAGCTTCTGTTTATCTTCGAGGGAGCGACTTCTAACTATTTAAATGTCACCAGAGCTTCGGTGAGCTACTGGAAGCAGAAATGCAGGTTTCATTCGTCCGTCAGCTTCACCTGGAGTCGGTCCAGGCTGATGTTTGGTTGATAATTCACCCTGAAAGTTCCTCATTAGATCATTAAATCACTAAATAAACCATTGTGCTTGTTTCTGATTGGTGTGAAGAAGCCGAAGCACCAACAGAAGCAAGAAAAATGAAAACGGAGCAGCAGGTTTGAACCTAAAACCTTCCTGCTTGTAGGAGTTCTCAGATTTGTACTTTTTTTTTGAAAATAGTTTTTCTACTTGACAGTATTGTGATTTTAATGTTTCTACACCAGGTTGACATCCAGACTTTCTTTGTGCTCCAGACTTATTCACAGGTTGTTTTAATGGAGAACAATTAGAAATATAAAAATATATAACGGTAAAAAGTGCTGCTACTGGAGATGATGGAAGACATAAATGCTGGTGAAAACCATATTAATGTGTTTATTTTACTGATCAGTGCAGCTGCTCATTAGATCTGTTAAACTTCATAGATTTAGGTCTGACATGATCCCATAATGCAGGAAATCAGTCCATAAGTCAAATTAATGCTACTGAGTCAATTCAATTCAATTCAATTCAATTCAATTTTATTTATATAGCGCCAATTACAGTCAAATTGTCTCGAGACGCTTTACAGAACCCATATGCCTGACCCCCAGAGCAAGCCAAAAGGCGACAGTGGCAAGGAAAACACCCTTTTAACAGGGAAAAAAACCTCGAGCAGAACCCGGCTCTAATGTGGGGGGACCCATCTGCTGCTGGAAGGAGGGTTGAGAGGGACAGAAGAAGTAGAGAGGTAGAGATAGAGGTAGAGAGGTAGAGATAGAGGGATACAGATAGAGGGGTAGAGATAGAGAGGTGGAGGTAGAGGGGAAGAGGTAGAGATAGAGATAGAGGTAGAGATAGAGGTAAGGGTAGAGTGGGAGGGATGGGAGAAGAGGGGGTGGGGAACAGGAACATATAACATACAGTTGGATACATGTATGATCAGATAGATGATACATGCAAAGTACAAGCTAGCATGGAAACTGATTCATAGTTTACTGTTATGATGTACGGCTCTGGCATAAATATACTACATATATAGCTGGTAGTAAAATTCAAACAGTAAGTAGATGAGCAAATCAAGTATAGTGAGGGTGATGCAGAGTAGATTGATGGAAATGGGCAGCTGGAAGCAGTGGGCTGGAGGAAGGTCAGCAGCAGCAGCATCCCACAGATGGAGATTAGGCCAGTTGGTGGGAGAACAACCACAGATCTGAAGCATCCAGCTCTGGGATCAGGGACACTCGGAGAAAGGACACAGGGAGAAACAGAGTGAGTGTAATGCAATAATGGTATATATATATTAAATATAATGGTAGATAGAGAAGGGCTCAGTGCATCCAGAGAGGTCCTCCAGCAGTCTAGGCCTGTAACAGCAGAACTAGGGGCAGAACTAAGGGACGTCCAAGAGGAAGACTCCAGCTGACTCCCTCAGGGTCCCCCAGTCAGTCCTAACTATAAGCTTTGTCAAAAAGGAAGGTTTTAAGCCTGGTCTTAAAATTAGAGAGGGTGTCCGCCTCCCGAACCCAAACTGGGAGCTGGTTCCACAGGAGAGGTGCCTGATAACTGAAGGCTCTGCTTCCCATTCTACTTTTAGAGATTCTAGGAACAACAAGTAAGCCTGCAGTCTGAGAGCGAAGAGTTCTGCTAGGATAATATGGTACTATCAGGTCTTTAAGATATGATGGAGATTGGTTGTTAAGAGCCTTATATGTCAGAAGAAGGATTTTGAATTCTATTCTAGATTTAACAGGAAGCCAATTGAATGCTTTCTGTAATAAATGCCAGTAGAATAATCAGTTTTCGTATCTGTGTTCTATCAACAGACTTGGCAGTGATTCAGGACCAAACAGAATAACATATTTATGTGATTTCTGCATCATCAGCTAAATACATGGGGTTTCCATGGCAACATGGCGCATACAATGTGTGATCCTGTAACTCATACAGCTCACAACTTTTTCCCTCAACTGAGAATCTGTAAAACTCATAAATAATCATCAGGAAGCAATTTAGTTAAAGGGAGACAAATCTCTGAATAGAACCTGGACCAGGTTAGCCCCACAGCATCAGTTACCATGGAGATCTAGCCCCACAGCATCAGTTACCATGGAGATCTAGCTCTACGGCATCAGTTACCATGGAGATGTAGCTCCACGGCATCAGTTACCATGGAGATCTAGCTCCACAGCATCAGTTACCATGGAGATCTAGCTCTACGGCATCAGTTACCATGGAGATGTAGCTCCACAGCATCAGTGACCATGAAGATCTAGCTCCACAGCATCAGTTACCATGGAGATGTAGCTCCACAGCATCAGTTACCATGAAGATCTATCTCTACGGCATCAGTTACCATGGAGATGTAGCTCCACAGCATCAGTTACCATGGAGATGTAGCTCCACAGCATCAATTACCATGGAGATCTAGCTCCGCAGCATCAGTTACCATGGAGATCTAGCTCCGCAGCATCAGTTACCATGGAGATCTAGCTCCGCAGCATCAGTTACTATGGAGATATAGCCCAACAGCATTAGTTACAATGGAGATCTAGCTCTAAGGCATCAGTTACCATGGAGATCTAGCTCCATAGCATCGGTTACCATGGAGCTCTTGCTCGACAGCATTAGTTGCTGTGGAGATCCAGCTCTACACTATCAGTTACCATGGAGATCTAGCTCCACAGCATCTGTTACCATGGTGAGCTAGCTCCGCAGCATCTGTTACCATGGTGATCTAGCTCGACACTATCAGTTGCCATGGTGAGCTAGCTCCTCAGCATCAGTTACCATGGTGATCTAGCTCTACACTATCAGTTACCATGGTGATCTAGCTCCACAGCACCTGTTACCATGGAGATCTAGCAGGTTAAAAGGCCTCCATGACACTGAAAACTCTGACTTGGGGCTCAACAAACCTGCTAACATGCTGATCTCACTTCAAAGTTCAGCCCTTAGTGGAGTTGTTGTTATTATTATTGTGTTATTATCAACCTGCTTAGATCCCATTGGCTCCTCAGAAAGTCAGTATTGGAGGTTAAGCACTCTGATTGGTCGATAAGTCGAGATTTGAACAAACCGGAGCGTTTTAAACAGATCCTGGTGTTCAGGGCCAGAGTTTACGTCAGTCTGGTGACTGTGGTGGGTGAGATTTTTTAGGATTTTAGGTCAGAATTGGGGCAACAAGGCCTCAGGAATGAGGTTATGCAGGAGGAAAAAGGTATCAGCTACATTTCCCATGTTTATTATGGGATGTTATTCTGTGCTTTTGCTCAGATGGAGTATCATTACTTCTTTTTGTGCAGTTTTTCTACTTCACCTTTGCTTTGTGTTGCAATTTCTTTCAAAATAAAAGTGTTAGATACTGTAAAGCATAAAAACTGGGTATTAACCAACTGAAAAACATCTTATTTTTACTATTTTCATGTATTAATATGTTTTTCTCTGGGTGGCAAACAGTTTGAATTACACTGAACGGGACAACACTTGTAAGAAAACATGTTTTCATGGTAAACTCCCACACTAAACCCAATATTCAGGCGTACAATGTTAAGTTTTGGTTTTTGTAAGTTTCCAAACAATATGACAACGTCAAAAATTAAACTCTACTGTCACTGGAAGCTTTATTTTTTCAATCAGTTGTGTGTGACAGCCTCATAATGAAGATGTCAGAGGACCGACAGTCGACCTTCACCTGAACAAACACAATCCTTCACCAAACAAATGTTGCCTCGTCGAGGTTGGAACATTTTGTTTCCCGTCCAGCTAACGATCAGAAGCTTGTTCTGCAGAGCGAGAGCTGTTTGTCCAAATGATTACAGGTTTTTCTTCACGGCCGCTGATCTGAAGCTGATGCTCGGTTGCTTTGTTTTAACGCTTCGGTTTCCTTCGAGCTGCTGCTGCATCGGTTCTACAGTCGAAAAGAAACAACTTTAACTTTTTTACACTGTGAGCCAAACGTCTGATGATTTGGAAGCTCAGGACTGCAAATTAAAAGTTTGTTTCCATCATTTACAACTTTGCAATTTATGTCCTGTGTTTGTTCCAGCTGATGCAACAAAATATGTTTGGATTGATGTTCAATTTAGAATCCAAAATCAGAAAATGAGAAAAATAATTACTGTTTTGTTATTCATTGGTGAATCTAACATTAGCATTTTATGTTCTACTGTGTTCTGATTTCTCATTTCCTAGAGAGAAAAACAAGCTGTTATTTAGTTTTTTGTGTTACATTCATAAATAATAATGAAATCATTTGTCATTTTCTGATTTGGGAATTTAAATGGAACACGAAAGAATGGATGATTAGTGCCACTGAAGTCCATGAGTTTTGAGACTTTACTCACATTTTGAGACATTTAGGTTTCAGATGGGATTTGATTTTTGTCAGATTACATTAAAGCTGGTCTTTGTGATGTGAGCTAAATGCTAAAGTTAGCGCACTAACAGTTTTTTCTATAATATCCCTACTTCACATCAGTCTTGACTTTTTTTTTTTAAGATAAAAAAGCTTTTTGGGTCTGAACTCCAAGCTTTTGTTGCTGTTGTTATTGGTTGGTTGGTTGGTTGGTTGGTTGATTGGTTGGTTGGTTTATTGATTGCTTGGTTGGTCAGTCGGTTGGTTGGTTGGTGGGTTGTTTATATATTTATTAAGTTGTTTTTTTTTTTTTTTTTTAACAGAATCTGGCCATCCTACTTTAACCATTACTGGTCCTGATTAATGGTATTATATGGCAATTTGAAAAAAACCTTTCAAACCGACCGGCAGGTTTTGGGTTTGGAGGGTAACATACACTTAAAACTGCTTTTCAAATATCCCTGTTTGTAGCTTTTTGTTTCTGGTCAAGCAGCATTGCATTACACTGACACCTATATTTAGTTTCCTTGTGTTTTACAGCATTCTTAAGTTATAGTTTTTTATTTCTGTGCATTATAATTCTACTCTTTCTACTTCTACTACATGCAGTATACTGTATATTGCATGTCTTTATATCCTCAAAAAGTGAGGTTTCCAACAATACAGGTGATTTTTTTGTCCTTTACCAGACTGATTGTGTCAGAATAGAGGCAGCATTTGCCACGCAGGTCTGACAAAACTGAAACTCAGCCTTGCTGATGAATCAAAGCAGTAAACTGATCTTGTTTCTGAGTGTTTTTTCCCTCATAATATTCCAGAGGAGTGTCCTTCCATGTTATCGGCGAGTTGAGTCGACTGCAGCCGTATAGATCGCTGGAGTCTCAGAGATTACGTCCATTGATTGGACAGGAGGGGTTTGTGGTTCCAATCGACGGCGGCCTCCCGTCTCATTGTGTGTTCTGTGATTTCAGGGGCCGAAGGAGCCGTGTTCAGCAAATCAGTGGAGACGCCGCATGTCAGGGCCGAGCCCTTCAAAGAGCTGCGGTGAGTATTTTTCTCTTTTATGTTTATCACAGCACACAACAACCAGATAGAACACATACAAATATAGATGTAGAAGTCACTCAACAGAGGACCAATCACACATACTAATATATACAGCAGCATTCAGATATTTGCAAGATTTTACAGTCAGTCAATAGAAAAGACCGTCAGCTGTTTATAGTCAACAAACCTCAGCTTCCAGCCTCTGAACCTGCTTTAAAATGACATCATTTTCTGCCAGAAAATATAAAAACGGAAAGAATCATTGTGTTTTCAATTCCAGTGGTTCATAAACTAATCATGTTCATCTGTCAGGAAAATTAAGCAAATCTCAGCTTAAAATTGAGCCGTTTTATCATCATGTCTCAATTTAAAAAATCCCCCAAAATATTTTTTGAAATTGAGACAGGATGATTTAAAAAATTTAAAAAATTCAATTAAATTAAAATTTGAAAACTTCCCCCAAAATAATTTTGGGGAATAATTTTAATTATTTTGAGTGATTTTTTAAATTGTAATTTCATTTGATTTTTAATTTTTGAACCATCACGTCTCAATTTATAAAAAAAAAAAAAGTCTCCCAAATTGTTATTACTATTATTACTGTTATTGTTTTGGGGTTTTTTTGCAGATTTTTTAAAATTGGAATTGGATTTGAATTAGATTTTTGTTTTTAAATCATTGTGTCTCATTAAAAAGAAATCCTTAAAAAATAGTTTTAATTATTTTTGGGAGGATTTTTTAAATTTAATTGTAATTTTATTTTATTGATCATCATATCTCATTTTTTTTAAATCCTCAAAAATAGTTTTAATTATCTTTGAGGAAAAAATATTTATGTTATATGTTATAATATTTATAACATATTTATGTATTTCAAATATGCTCCTGTTTTGAGCCTCAAAATATTGAAGAATTAAGTGGAAATTTACTCTTTTAGCCTCTAAACTTCATTTATCTCCACTAATTAGATATTATGGTTCAGGATATTTCATTTAAACAGTTAAAATAATAAACTGAAAGCAGCAAAGACCACTTCAACAACAAACAAACAAACAAACAAATAAATAAATAAATAAATAAATAAAAAATATATAAATCAACATAACAGATATTTCCAAAATAATTTCACCTTTGCAGACTTTTATTTTGGTGCAGACTACATTGATATAAGCAGCAAATTAAACATCTATTAATCTCCCCTGATGATTAATTTAACTTTTTACAGGCCAAATATATCTATCTCTCTCTCTCTCTCTCTCTCTCTCTCTATATATATATATATATATATATATATATATATATATATATATATAATATCCGCACACCTTCCACACAGTAAGAATTAGAGTGTGTTAATCAATATTTAAACTGATGACATGTGGCTAATAGATGAACTATGGAAGCTTCATTAATCGTGTTTGATTCATTACATGCATTTATTGGACTTTTTTACTGACATAGTTTAACTCAAGGGGGAGAAACTTATCCAGAAATGCAGCATTTTTTAAATTTTACTATACTTGCACTAGTTTTATCCTCGATGTTACTCGAGTGCATGAGTGATTTTGGCACTTTTTAACAAACATCAGATGTCTTGTGTGAGCAGGAAATGAATGAAAAAGGCAAATGATGAAGACTGAGGAGGTAAAGAGAGACACCAGAGAGAGATTTATCTGAAGGCAAGAACATCTTTCTTCAAACAACAGAATGGGAACTTCTAAAGCTAGAAAAGTTTCATACACATATTAGCCACGAGTCACGAGTATGAGTTAATAAAAGGTTACATCAACATATTTGTGCTAGAAATTGGAGCTCTTCTGATTAATATCCATTAATTCCAGCACTTGGGATGATCCCGGAGCAAAGAGTTTCTTAGTTGACTAAACGGTTAAAAGATTAATTCATAAAAAACTTTCTTGAAAAAAAGAACCGTGGAAAGTTTAAACATTCAAAAACTGTAAAAACTGTGAAAAATGGCAAATATATGTGAAATAATGACATTTTTAGCTGATTTTAATAAAGTAAACCTGTAATTTTAAGAGAAAAGGAATAATCTGTATTTTAAAAAATACAGATTTTTGAATTTTCCCAATTATATGTATTTTTTTTAAAAATAGTAGGTAGTTTGTTCTGTTTTAGTGTTTGACCAAAAACTTTTTACAAAAAAATAAATTAATAAAATGCAAAAATTGCTCCTATTTGAAAGAAAAATTATATATATTAAAGACTGAAAAATGGTCATTTTATGCATTTTCCCTGTTTAATTAACAGATGATATTTGTTAAAATTCACAGAAAGAAAGAATTAATTTACGTTAACAAAAGAAGTCCAAACTGTAAATTATGTGCACAGCAAAAATCTCTCTTTTTAGAATGGTAATTTGTTCTTTTTCAACATTTAAAGATAAAAATTGCACTATTTTTCCGTATTTAAATGAGAAAAGGTCTAATTCTGTTCCAGGTATTTCCTGTTATTGGACAGAAAAATTATGTATATTAAGAGCTGAAAAAACAGGAAAACAACAGATTTTGTCCACATCAAATTGTTACAAATAGTTTCTTGTTATTTTACAATGTGTGGTTAAAACATTATGTTGTTTTACTGTATTTAAATCTGTTTTAAAATATACAACTATTTTCCTTTTTTTGTGAAATAATTTTTAGAAATTTACAGGATTCCATCTTTTTTTTTTTTTTTTTTTTTTTTTTACATGTTTTTCTTTTTTAATGTGTTTTTGGAACCTTTGCTGATTTTCACAGTTTTTATGGAACGTTATGTTTTTTACAGTGTAGCCATCCCCAGGCTGCTGCTCTGCACCACAGAAATACTGGTTTTATTTATTTGTCTTAAACTATCATCAGTGAGCTCGAACGCATTTATTTTTTCTATTTGGTGTCAAAGCAACGTTTCTTCTGCACCTTAAACCCGTTCAGTCAGGAAACAGATGCTGGTCAGGTTTTGGCTGTCAGAGGTCGCAGCTCCTCCTCATCAGTCACGTTCAGCTTCATCCTCCTTCATCTTCCTCGGTGTCGGCTAGAGTTTCTCCTCGCTGTAAACGTCTTGTTTATCATCTTTCTGCCGCCTCAGCTGTCAGATGTGATGACAGTCGATCAGAGTGACGGCGGAGAGGAAGCCATGTTTAGCAGAAAAGACAGAAGATAAAGACAGTGAAGGAGTTAGAAACAACGGAATCATTTACAGATTTAAATGTTTTTTACCTGATCTGGTAGAAAAATATGTCAAAAACTGTGATAATAATGGCAAATATCTGTACAATAATGATAATTAAAGCTGATTTTAATGGAGTAAAACTGTAATTTTATGGGACAAAAACTGAATTACTATCTGTAAGAGCTTTGATTTTTCTTGATTCATTTTTTGCAGTGCAAAAGTTGTTAGGTCAAGATATCAGTCAATGCATATTTATGATGATGAAAAATCTTTAAAAAAATCAAAAACATAACATCCACGTCAAAAATGTCTATTTCTACAAATGGTTGTTTGTTCTTTAACAAAATTTGATCCAAAAAATGACACTTTTTCTTTACTCTATTAAAATCAACAACAAATATCATAACGTCACAGATATTTGTTGTTATTTAAAAGAAAGATTATTGATATTAAGGACTGACAAATAATTTTTATAAATGATAACTTTTTATAAGTGATACTATTTAATAAAATCAGAGAGAAAAAAAACATTAATTTACATATTGACTGTAAATAAACAGACAAAAACTGTAAATCATGTCCACATCAAAAATCTGTGTTTTTACAAATATTAAATTATTCTTTTACAAAATTTGACCATAAAATACTAATTTTTGTTCTGTATTTAAATCAGCAAAAATATTGTTTGTTTTTTCGTGTGTATGTATATATATATATATATATATATATATATATATATATATATATATATCCGGGCAGATATTATCGTATAAAAATGAAATATCTGTCAATATCGTGCCTGGATTTCACTGGCACAATATTGAGACAATTAAAATATATATAAAAATATGGCATTTTTTCCATTACTTAAGTTGAAGTAGTTTTCTTATTTTGCACAGACAGTGTTTACATTTGGAAAACCTTGTTGCATCTGAGAATGCATCCAATGTGGCATCACAATAAAATGAGGCATGATGTGTTAATTCCACCACAGGAGATATGTGATGTTACCTAAAATTAGTTAAATAGTCCACATATATCAGTATCGGTTGATATCAGAATTGGAAATTAAGAGTTGGACAATACTGACATATCGGTTATTGGCAAAAAGCCAATATTGGACATCCCTAGTTTATATATATATTTGAGAAAAATCATTCGCGGTCACCATCAACAGATATTTGTTGATTTGAAAGAAAAAAGTTCATATATTGAAGATTGAAAAATGGTAAATAATTTTTAAATTGTTACTTCATGCATTTTCTCCCTGTTTTATTAACAAATAATATCGGGTAAAAAATCACGGAAAACAAAATTAATTTACATGTTGATGCCAGGCCCTCAAAGTCTTCAAGCAGAAACACTGAAATGTTCTTTTTGTGTTGTTCCTGCAACTGTTTTGCGACTGAACATCTGTGGAAGCAGAGAAAGAGCTACAAAGATGTGAAGTGAAAATGAGAAAATCTAGAATGTAGGGGTTAAAATCAAAGAGATGAGTGTGAAGACTAAAGAACAAGAGGGAGAAAAAAGACAAAGAATAACGAGAGAGTAGAACAGTAAAATGAATTATGGCATGAGAAGGACAAAGGGACAAAATAAAGAAGTGAAAAGCAGCTCTGTGACTGTAGAGACGAGCAAAGGGGTCAAATATTGAAGGACTCTGATGACAAACATCTAATAAGAGTATTTCTATGACATCATCAATCACTGCTGCTTTCCTTTTTCAAAATCATCACTTAAAAGCAGCAAAAAGTGAAAAGAAAATCATGTCATCGTCTACATAAGTCTTGTTTATGCATCTCCAGTGACAAGTGGCCAATTGAGAATGAAATACGACCCAAAGCATCGAATCATGTCTGGAAAAGTGGGAGCGATGCTAAACTCTAATCTGCCTCTCATGTCTCCCAACCCATCAGCAGGTAGATCCAGGATTCAGATCCTGTTTCAGGATATCTATGAACCCTAAGTCCCACCCAGAGCTGCTTTATTGGAACCGTATCCATGTGTAACGCCTCGTCGACAGGATGTGTCCTCACATCAGACGTTACGCCTTTACAGCAGCAAAACGCCAACATGCTTGATTTATACCCCATAGAATACATATGAAGCAATGAAAACACCAAGCAGCAGAGAGGAGAGCTGGGAGGAGAGCTAGAGGCCTGGTTTTGTTTTTTTAACGTGAAATGAGACGTGAAGAAGCAAGCAGGAAGTTTTCACATCATAGAAACTTGGATGGACTCACATTAGTCTGAGAGAAACTCGTTCTGATGAGGTTCTTCTTGTATTTCTTCAATCTTCTCTCCAAACCGAGACATTATGGTGCTGAGATTGAAAATGTGCTGACAGACTGAAACGCTCAGCGGGAGGCTGAGTTCACAAATGCAAAAGTTTTCACAAGATTCAGTGAAAGTTTGAAGCTTTTTTAACCAGTTTTCCTTCCAGTTATTCATATTCATGCTTAAATACCTTATTTTATTCTCATTATAAGTGGTAAAAGTAATGGTCGCAGTGTTTGCAGTGGTAAAAATATCGTTTCTGCAGTTGCAACAGAAAAATATACATACGTTTATCTTTAAAAATATTTTTAAAACTGGTGAAAACCGGAACATCCTAAAACTGCACTTGATTAATTGTTTATTATGTAAGAAGTTGTTAGTCAATTCACATTTATGATAAATAATCGTATAAAAACAGACCAAAACTGTAACGTCTGATCAAAAAATTACATTATTTCTAACAAAAAATATGATTATTTGTTGTTATTTGGCCAGAATTTTTTTGTATATTAGCAAGACAACCTGTTAAACAAAAAAATATACAGACAAAAATAGACACAGGTGCATTAAAATACACAGACAGGAAGAGGAACTTCATTAATAATGGCTTGTAAGACTCCAAATAATGGTTAAAATTCTCTACTTTTAATGTGCTCTGGGTGTCCATTCAAACATATAAAAATCGTACCTGTTTGCAAAATATGAAAACCAGTTTATATTAGAACAAGTCAGAAATGAGAGAGAAGGAAATGGAAAAAGAACATGAGATAAAGTTTGAATTCACAGGGGTGGTGAAAAGGAAATGAATAAAAATCCAAGCTTGAGAGAGAAATATTTCATTGCCTGATTCCCCGAGGAGCCAGCTGGAGGATGAGAGAGGAGGGAGGTCTCTGGAAGGAGTAATGGAGCAGCCAGAGGTTTTTATTTTTACCTCCCATCCACAGAAACCCAACACCTCCAAGCTGCTTTGAATGTTGAAGAAACTTACTTCACTTTGTTCCCACCTGGAGGATTTCTTCATGGTGGTGAAGAGCAAAGACCCTTGACCTAGAACCAGTGAATCTGGGAGAATTATGCAATATCAGGGCATTTCAGGTTAACACTCCTGCGCCTGGTGGAGGAAACTTACAAACTTAGTGCAATATTACAGAAATACACTGTTGTTTTTCAAAACCTTTGGATGTAGGACTTCAAGATCAGTTGTTTGTACAATTTTGGTGTACAATTCCATTAAAACTACTTTGATTAAAACAAAGAAACAGTCATGAATGAAAGTTTAGCTTCCGTCTTCAATCTTCTGGTTTATCTTTGACCCTCTTCTTGGTTTAGTTCAACTAAACTTGTCGTCTTTCTAACTTAGATTTGTTTCTTCAAGTTCTTGATGGGTTTAAGTCAGGACTTTGGGGAGACCAGTCTAAAACCTTCATTCCAGCCTGATGGAACCATTTCTTTACCACTTCTGATGTGTGTTTGGGCTCATTGTCTTGCTGAAACGTCCAACTGTGTCCAAGATCAACCTTCTGCTGATGGTTTTAGGTTTTCCTAAAGAATGTGGAGGTGATCCTCCTTCTTCTTTATTCCATTTACTTTGTGTAAAGCTCCAGTTCCACACAGCATGATACTGCCACCACCATGCTAGGTGATAAGTTTGGTGTTCTTGGGCTTAAAAAAGATCCGCCTAAGACTGAAACCAGTCCTTAACCAAAACTGAAACCAGTTATAGAAACATTCCAAAACCAGTCCTAAAAAAAGTCAAAAACCAGTACAAAATTGGGACAAAAATCAAACCTAAACTACTATTAAAAAAGTCCAAGACCCGTCCTAGACAGTCTGAAACCAGTCCTCATCCAGGACCAGGTCCAGTGTAAAATAAATCCTAAATCAACTTTAAATCACATCCAAAACCAGAACCATGACTGAAACTAAACTGAAACCAGTCCAAAAGTTCTTCTAAGAAAGAAAAAAACATGATACTGCCACCACCATGCTCGATGATAGGTTTGGTGTTCTTCCGGTTAAAGGCCTCACCTTCTCTCCTCCAAACATAATTCTTTTCAGTTTTTCTTTCATCTGACCACAGAACTTTCCACCAGAAGGTCTTTTCTTTGTCCAACTTGTCAGTCGAGCTTTAAGGTTCTGCCTCTAGAGGAAGAACTTCATCCTTGCATGGCAACCTCTCAACTCATGTTGGTGGGAAACTGGGTCTGAAAACATGTAAAATCCTAAAAATTTTGCATAACGTTTTGTTTTCTTTACCACGTCTGATGTGTGTTTGGGCTCATTGTCTTGTTGAAACATCCAACTGTGTCCAAGATCAACCTTCTGCTGATGGTTTTAGGTTTTCCTGAAGAATGTGGAGGTGATCCTCCTTCTTCATTACTCCATTTACTTTGTGTAAAGCTCCAGTTCCACAGAGCATGATACTGCCACCTCCATGCTGGATGGTAGGTTGGTGTTCTTGGGGTCTCTCCTTCATATTTCTGCTCATTGTGGCCAAATAGCTTGTTTTTTGTTTCATCTGATCGTAGAGCAAAGTCTGACAAAGATGTTTGTGTTTCACTGATTCCATCATAGAAAATTCAGACTTCTAGGGGTCTTAGGAAACTCAAGACTGCCACATATACTGTACCTGGTCCCTACAAGTGTATGTGAACTTTTCTTAACAACTGCATTAAGTTTCAATCTAACAAATCCATTTGTTTGCCCGATGTTTTGTTTCTAGACTGGAGAGTACCTGTAGTACTGTGATTTATTTGTGTTTTATAACTAAAACTCACCATTCCTGTTTGCTATGCTTAACATCATTTACTAGAACTGTGTGTTCTTTTCAGTATTTCTGTACTATAGTTGCGGTTTCGTCTATGTATGTAACCTGCAAGTTGAGTTTTTGAATTCTGGATCTCGTTCTGTGTTGTTTTTTTTATGGTTCAGACCAAAACAGTTGCATTCACAAACCGTGTAGTCTATCATCACGGTTTAAAATGGACCTACAGGTGTATTTGTGTTACCTTTTAATGTTTGCAGACACGATGCATCTTTGTACAATATCTGGTTCAAGGTGACATTAGCAAGTTGTTGAGTTAGCCACATGTAAATCTCATGCATTCACAACAGCTTTACAGGTTGGTTTCATTTTTTCCTGTGCTGTAACTTGATCTCTTGGTTGTTCTTGATGTTTTCTATTTCGAATCTTTGTCTTAAAACCTTCTCGAGCACCTGGATTATGTAAAAACACCCCTCAGTTACATCCAAAGGTGACTTTTTTGACCTGAAACTGTCGCTCTTCTTTGTCCACTTCCACTCAAAACCAGAACAAGCCATAAAATCAGCGGAGTGGCTGGTAGTTGGCTGTTCTCCGTCACCCACATCCAGAGTTTCCTCTCAGTATTCTCACCACAACGTCCACGGGATCAATTTTTTTACTCCCTTGTTTTGCAAAGATTAAAGTCTTGTCCGTTCTCCGTTAATGTCCAGAGGCAACGGCTTTAAATTGTGTTGGCTCTAATCTGGTTTTATTTGCCCTCTGGTGACACCGCTTAGCGAGAATACTAATAGACGGCATCTGCATTGATGCAGGCGAAATAACAGAAACAGGCCGATCGGTCGGACACGTTCAAGGAGGGAAACTTGAAGAACCGGCTGCTGCAAATGGATCCAACTTGTTTCAGAAGATCCCATCATAAAGGCTGAACTAGTATGTATTTAATTAATCACCATATTACACGCGCTGTAATTAATATGTGTCCAGGTTTAACCCTCCGAGGACAGAGAGCAGGGGGTAAATCAAAGGAGATTAAAGTTTCATTTGGAAATATGCTCATTAGCTTTTGGCTCGTTTGTTCCGCTCTTTCATTTGTGCTACACAAACAGCACAAGCCAAATAATAACCTGCAACTCAGTGATGTTTTCTAAATGTAGAATACCTCATGAAATGACCTGAGCTCTCACAGAACCCTTTCAAAGTAAAGCTGCAGGGAGCCGGCGGGCGTTCACAGCGGGTCAGAACATGCCAACATTATTTCATGATCACGGCCATTAAAGCTGCTGTTCTGAATCTGTTGTGGAGGTTTGGATTCCTGCAGCACGTCTCAGATTTCAGAATACATGTGTAACGCTGATTTTGCTGCGCAGCAGGCATCCAGAACTCAAATTACCTGGCGAGTGGCCGGCTCGTTTCTCTCAGCTTCAGGCAGGAAGACCTTTTTTTAGCATCTCATCTTCTCTTCTCTGCACAGGTTAGTGTCGAAAATGCACCCAAGGAGAACAACAGCTTTTATATTCAGTGAAACAGAAGTCCATCTGTCCGTTTCTCTTTAAAGCATCTGTACTCTGCTTAACACATCTTTAAGCAAACACATCTTGGTGTCAGAAGCACGACTGTAAATCAAACTGCTGCTGGCCTACATTAGAAAAGGATTTTGACACAGTGCCTAGCAGTTGATCCTGGTATCAAATGTGGGTAAAAAGGCTCCTTTCATTGTCTATAATTGTTCAGACCAACCACCAATCACACGCCTTGAAAGTTTACCCAGAATGCACTTTTTTCCCCTAAACCTGTCCAGAATGACTCAAAAAAAGTGCACAAAATGAGTCAAAAGATATCCAAAATAAAAACCAAATCTCACCTAAAATGATCATAAATGTCTCCTAAATTACTAATTTTTTGCCCAAAATGACAAAAACTTCTCCAAACTGACCCAAAATTGTCAAAAATTATCAAAGCGTGTATATAAACGCTCCTTTCATTGTCTAGAACTTGTTCTGACCAACCACCTACCAACATGCTGGTATGAGCCTTGAAAGTTTACCCAGAATGCACTTTTTAAAGTTTTCTCCAGCCCCATATCATCACACTCCCACCTCCATGCTTCACTGTCAGGACCATGCATTCACTGTGGTACTGCTGGTCGGAAGAAACACAAAGCAACCACAAATAGACACAAAATGACTCCAAAAATCACAAAACCACCACAAAGAAACACAAAAGCATCCTTGAAAGTTTACCCAGAATGCACATTTTCCCCCAAACCTTGTACAGAATGACTCAAAAATTGCACAAATGAGTCAAAATATGTCCAAAATAATTCAAAACTCATCTAAACTGATCAGAAATGTCTCCTAAATTAATAATTTTTTGCCCAAAATGACAAAAACTTCTCCAAAATGACCCAAAATTGTCAGAAAATTATCTAAATGTGTGTGAAATGATCCTTTCATTGTCTCTAATAGTTGTGACCAACCACCTACCAACATGCTGATATGAACCTGAAAGTTTACCCACAATCACATTTTTAAAGTTTCTCTGGTGAATTATCAGAAAACAGAAACACATCCAGGAAACCAGTGATTGTTTCTAGGACTCTATGTCATAGACATTAAACTGTTCACACTAGGATACATCCCATAATACTGATCATCACAGCTGGTTATAGAGGAAATGAACAGAAACCAGATTTAGTGTTTAGATTGTGACACCTGGATGGATATAGAACTGATTTGATCATTTTGAGTCTTGTTTTTTCTCAGTTTTTGTTATTTCATGCTCATCTTTGCCATTTTTTTGTTCCTCTTCTGTGATCAGTTTTGTGTTGTTTTGTTTGTCTTTGGGACAGTTTCTTCTCCCTGTGGTCATTTTGTTTGTAGTTTTAGTCAATTTACTTTTCTCTGATGACATTTTCTGTCTTGTTTTCCTTGTTTTGTGTCTTGTTTTTGTCCTTTAGTGCCAGGTTTTGATCATTTTAGGTGTCTTCGGGATAGTTTTGACTGTTTGTGACATGAAACTATGATACATCCCATAATACCAATGCTCAAAGTTGGTTACAGAACAAATGAACAAAAAACAGATTTAGTCTTTAGATTGTCACATCTGGATGGATGTAAAACTGATCTGGATGCAGTTTTTAACAGAACTTAAACATGTTTTTCCTCCTAAAATGTCTTGTGTTTATCTGCTGTACTGATGAAATTCTGAGGCTCATAAATACCAGAAATAGAACATTTCGACCAACTCCCAGGTACTTTGTCGACTTTCTTTGTGGCTGAAATAGAGCAGATCCAGTTGTATTTAAAGCTTAGAAATGTTGAACAACAGTTACTTTTACCAAAAGTTACTGCAATTTAAAAAAGAGAGAAGATTTTGTAACCGATTGAGACTACAGACGGTTTAGTACAGCTATGAAAAGATAAAAACGTTCGGCTACATTGGTAGAATACTGGGTATCAATATGGGTTGTATTTAGTTGTACAGAAACATTATCTTTGTGCAAATCAGTGATAACTGCCAAACAAAACACTCATCTACAGGTTACAACATCGTAAACACACACATATAGTTTTTAAAATGGCGTAACTTTCACTGCAGGAGTATAAATCAAGCTTCAAACGCTGAAGAAACAACCAATTTTATGCTATTTATCAAACTTTTTTATCAAATTTTCTTAAGCTGGTTGTTTGTTTTAAACTATGTGTTCTACTTATAATAAGCTTTTAGGTTATTTCATTATTTATTATGCTCAATCTTAGCTATAATCCTATATAATGATATTTATTCTGTATGCTGCTTGGTCTTTTGTGTTTATTATATGTTTTAGTGACAATAAACTGAGTTCATATTTTTACTATTTTAATTGATGGCAGCCAGACAGGAAAACATACATATATACTTCTTATATGTTGAAGCTGTAAACAGAATAAATTCCTGACTCAGTATTATCAAGGACATCTAACTCTTTTCGTTCCTGTTTTGTTTTACACCGATCCATGACGTGACATTTCTGGATGCTGTCGTTCAAAAGGCTTTACGTTCCCGTCGTGCGAGTATCATCGGATCAGGACTTTTTGTGACTCGACAACTCGGAGAGAACAGAAGATCAGTGTTTGTTGCGTTTCGCCTGCTGTGTCCTCGCAGGTGTTTCTACGTGGGTCGAGCTAAAAGAAAGTTTATCTGAAGGCAGACGTATTTTCTGTGTCAGTAATAAGGACTCCTGCGTGGATAAAGAGGCGAAACGCTGCAGGTCGCCGTCCTTAAAGATTCAGGCCTCTGAGAGTATACAGATGTCTACATGTGGGGGCGACGGATTGAAGTTTAACATGAAACATCTTGGATCTGGAAATTTAAAGCGATGAAACACACAAGACTTAATGAGAACGTAGATCTCAGAGGTTTTTTTGTGTGTGGTTTAGTCCATATATTCTTTGGATTTATGACTCAGGCTGTTGAATTCATCATATGTTGGTGGGTTTTTTTCTGTGTTTGTGGAGTTGAAAAACATCTCTTCACATGCAGAATCAGTTTATGGCTCTGTTAGAATTAGAAGAACCTAAAAGAACTCTGGAAATATTTAAGGAACTTTGTTTGCTTGAGGAGGTTCCTGCAGAAACCTTGGGGTTGTTTGAGGAACCTCATATCTGGAAGGCTCCTGGAGGATTCTTTTGTAGAATTTAGTGTTGGTCTACCTGGCATTTTACACGTTGTTTTATTTATGTTCTTTTTTAAACTCGTAATTGGTCCATTGCAGTTTTTCAACATGTGTTTAAAATCAATTTGCAGTTTTTATGATAAAGGAATAATGAGGTCGACAGTGTACCCTTAGAAATAGAACTTCTACTTTTTGAGTTCTTCAAGGAACTATTTTCCGGTGTTTGTAGTTCTATTTAAAGTCATTATCATTACAGTTAAAAATTTGCCACTAGATTAAGACAAAAAATTTATTGGACATTACTGTCAAGTCAAGTCAAGTGCATCCGACGTAATCAGTGACATGAATAAAGTTCTTCATCCATCTCCCTCTGTCCAACATTGCAGTCTTTGCCTTCCAGACCAGTGTCTTCTTCTAGAACCTTCCTTCATGTTGTGCTCAGCTTGCCAACCCTTCTGATAGTATCAGGTTTCCATAACAACGACCAGCTGCTTCGTTGTGTCTCACCACATGTCCATCCAGGGCTGGTCTATGTTGTCTAATGATGGTTGACAATCCTGGATGTGAGCCACATAGCGACTTGTTGGTGAGGTGCGATTTCCAGGAGATGTTTTGTACCATCCGTAACATTCTGGTGTAAATCCCATCAATTCTTTTTGAGAGAGTCTTTGACAGTGACCAGGATTCAGATCCATGGAGTAAGATGGATTCCACTGATGCCTTGAATCCTCTCATTTTGATTGGTGATACCCTTATTTTTTACAGAGAGTTTAATGCTCCCCAAGCTTTACCAGTTTTTGTTTCTATATCATGTGCTGTGTTGGTGTAGCCTCCAAGATGTAGGAAATCATCTACTTTTTTGATTTCTGACTCATCTAGTGCTGCATTGTCTCCTAGATGTTGGGTTAAGGTGCATGAACTTCGTCCGATCAGGCTTGTTTCTCGCTCTACCCGATGCAGGAGGTCTTCTGCTTCACTGAGAGTGGTTTCCAGGAGATCGATGTCATCTGTGAATGCAAGTTCTGGGAGGACTTCTTCAGGGTGTCTTCTACTTTGACGATGCTTTAGGGTCAGACTGTCGTAGGGCAAGATTGCATTCCTCAGTGCATAGTCTAAGCAGATGATGGAGAGGAGAGGTTACTTTACTGTGGATAAGTTGGAAAGTTTTGTCCCATTCATGCTAATAGGGACCTTTGCATGAGTGTTAATGTTTGCACATAAATCTGTCAGCAGAAAGTAGGACAAGATCCTAATTTACCCAAATATACAAAAATAGTCTCTAAAACCTGCATTGGGTAACATAAAATTAGCCTCAAATAGTATCTTGGTATGTTTTTTGTTCGCTACTGATGAAAAAAAAATGTTTAAAATGGACTAAAATAAAGACTTGATTTTCCTTTATCATTACATGAAAATTACATTAATGTTTCATTTTGCAATCAAGACAATTACAATAAAACTGAGGTTTTAAATTCAATTAATAAAACAAAATGCAGGTGTAAAATGACAGTTAAGTCAAAATCTAATTCTACAAAAACAATCCTTTAGGAACCCTTGAATGACCAAAGTTTCTTGATGCTCTCCTAATTCTAATAGAGTATTGTAATGCTTACATTTACATAATATACAGACTCTAAAGCCAGAATTCTTTGTTTTATTGTTGTTATTCAGAGTGCATCACAGGTCAGCATCAGTCATCAGAAACATACTGAGGAATAATTTTACCTTACAGTTCTTTTGTAGTAAATTATGGAGTTTGTTTTATCACAACTGGGGTTATAAATCAATTTTTAGACTTTCAACACAATATCAAAGTTTCAATTGGCTTAAATGTGAAAAAAATAAAAATAAAAAAATAGACAATATTCTCTGTTTTTTCTTACATTTGGGAGTAAAGGAATCCACTATGATAACAGTAATATTGCTGGTTGTCTGAAGAACCTTTCTGAAGGGTTTCTGGAGTAACATCTGCTGCAGAACAAACATTTGGACCTGAAAAGGTTCCTGGAAAGTTCCTCCACTTCTTAGATTGACTCTTCTGGTCTTGGTGGTGCAGCTCTTGTTTGACTGATACTTTACACCTGTGTTCTTGCCTGATTGATTACCTGAGTAGGTATATATAGACCTGCCTTCCTGCTACATATGAGCACCTGTAGATCATTTACAACCTTTGACTCTAAATAGATCGCTGCTTTAGAGAGATATTTTCACTCTAAAACATTTGGAATTAAAACTTTTGAAGCTAAAACACATCTACAGTTGTCATTCCGATGCGCTACGTTTCCTTTTCTTGCCAGATGAACTGACACTGAACCCTGAAACTGAAGAGAACTTTGCTTCTGGGTTTTTTTCCTTCAACATTCCCTACTGTACTACATAACGCCTGTTACTGTACTGCAGCTGTCTTCACTCTCTGGGTCCACACTTTGGGGAATTTACTCAATGAAGGTGCCAGAAACAAATTCAGGGAATGACATCTGCAGGGGATTACGTTAACATAAAGACTGTTGGGTTCTTTAATGGCACATGTGCTCTGTTTCTTCTCGTTACTTTCACTGATGCAACTTCCAATATTGAGACTTTACCTACCTTTTATAAGACAGATCTGCCAGGTAAAGTTTGTTCATTGTTGCTGCTGTGGGAGTAAAACCTTTGCTCTTATTGTTTCGACAAACTTTGTTTGTCCGTTATAGTAAAGAGAATAAAGAAAAGGGCACCTGTAGTAAAATACATCCATGTTTTATCCATTTTTTCAGCTACACTTTGCAGGTTGACTACAAATCTGTGCTGCTAAGATGAGCAACCATTTAAACCAACAATATCTAACTTCAGTGCCACTTTCTTCACTTTTTATGACAGGTCTGCCATGTAAAGTTTGTTCATTATTGCCGCTATGGGAGTAAAATTTTTGTTTTCACCCTTCGCTTTTATTGTCATGTTTATTCCAAGTGAAATTTTTATAATAATCTACATTAACATGACTGCGAGGAAGCAAAAACTAGTAAAAACAGAAGCAGAATTTAACTGGAATGGCTGTTTTTCGGGAAACTTGTGGATGCATTTTGTTATAGTAAAAATAATGAAGAAAAAGCAACCTGCAGTAAAATGTGTCCATGTTTTATCCATTTTTTCAGCTACATTTTGCAGGTTGACTACAAACCTGTGCTGCTAAGATGAGCAACCATTTAAACCAACAATATCTAACTTCAGTGCCACTTTCTTCACTTTTCATGACAGATCTGCCATGAAAAATGTGTTCAATAATGCTGCTGTGGGAGTATTCTTTCCTTTTATTTTGAAGTTTATTGCAAGTGAAATTGTAGAATAATTGACAGTCATGCAACTGCAAGGAAGCAAACATTTGGATGTCTCTTTTCGGAGCTTAATTCTCAGCATTTGCTTGTCTAAAATAATAAATAAAATGGAGAAAAAGCAACCTGCAGTAAAATACATCCATGTTTTATCCATTTTTTCAGCTACATTTTGCAGGTCGACTACAGCCAACAATATCTAAGTTCAGTGTCACTTTCTTCCCTTTGCATGACAGGTCTGCCATGTAAAGTCTGTTCGATAATCATGCTTTAGGTATGAAACTTTTTGTTTTTACTCTTAGCTTTTATCGTCATGTTTATTGCAAGTGAGATTTTAAAATAATAAACATTAACGTGACTGCGAGGAAGCAAAAACTTGTAAAAACAGACGCAGAATTTAGCTGGAATGGCTGTTTTTGTGGAAACTTGTAAATGCGTCTTTTCAGAATTTAATTTTGACCATTTGCTTGTCTAATATAATAAATACAATACAGAAAAGGGAAACCTGCAGTAAAATATGTCCATGTTTTATCCATTTTTTCTACTTTACTACAAATTTGTGCTGCTAGTGTTGGTTGAAAAGACGAGCAACCGTTTAAGCCACAATATCTGAGTTCAGTGTTGTTTTTTTTGCTTTGTTTTGGGTATTTTTTTTTTTTTTATCTCCAACACTGTCGGAGTGAATAATCTACCTCATTAGCCGTCGAGCTTTTTTAGCTGAAAACTGATGGAAGCAGACGGTAAAGTTGCAGGTTAGAAAAACCACAGCTGCACACTTTAAACCTGAATAAGAGCCGAGGAGAGCCGGGCGATAATTCATCACTACAAATGAGCTGCAACACGTGATTCATCGTCATTATTAAACTTTAGGAAGTTGCTCAAGGACATATGAAGGCTAAGAGTGCAGCTCTGTGGATGTAGGAGACTTTAGAAGAGGAGTTTGTCGGAATTTTACTCGGAGAATGTCATGAAGTTCCAGGTATATGCTGCAAATATGTCAAGATTTGGTGTTTTTTTTCGGACTTTTCAGGTGATAGAAAGCTTCTGACAGATTGTAGATGTGTTTGGAAATCCAGCAGTTGCATAAAAACTGTACAGAAATGACAAATTTCGACCAGAATAGGAATCCCTACTGCACTAAACAAGCCCAAAATGAGCATAAATGATGCAGCCAAGACACCAGAGCACATGATGGACGCCTTAAAGCTGAACCTTCATTTGTCGCTCCTCAATCGGAACAAAAGCTTCATGAAAACCTTCCCCGTGGAGGAAATATCACGTATTTTATCTACAACTGAGCGTGGTGACAGGAAGACAGCGAGCCTTCAGAGAGCTCCTCGGCCGGTCGGAGACGTTCCGACATGTTCGCTGCTCCTTGTGAAGACCGGCTCTGAGCGGTTGTGTCAAGACGTGAAAAAGGAGTGGGCCGATTTTGAATCCTCGTACAGAAGTGTGTAAACGCAGGTGGGCTGCAGTGTTCGGATGTCAGATCCACTCAGTTTACGCTCCACTCATGGCCGAGGCTTCAGTGTCTGCTTGTGTTTCTGTGGTTCTGCTTTAGTGAGGATCAGTTCGAGTTTTGAGGGAAGTTGGAAAGTTTTTAGGGTTGAAGTTCGGGTTAAGGTTAAGATTATGCATGTGGCTCTTCCAGTTGAATGCTACAACTAATCTGGGTCCGTCTGTGTCAATGTGAGTTTGTTATTTGGGCCCAAAACTAAGTTCTGCTCAATATTTTTGGCTGAATTTCACAAATTCCATATCTTTTCTGACCTGTGAATATTGTAGTTTTACCTTCATTACAGCATCTTAGCCAGGAAGTCGCTGTAGGAGTCAAATATCTCCAGAAGTAAAGTCACGAAA
The DNA here is from genome assembly GCF_022539595.1 of Amphiprion ocellaris. NCBI lineage: Eukaryota > Metazoa > Chordata > Actinopteri > Pomacentridae > Amphiprion > Amphiprion ocellaris. The sequence goes on along the minus strand of NC_072779.1, from coordinate 32,650,974 downwards.
TGTGGTGAGGATCCAGTAGTTTCCAGCAGATCCAAATAATTAAATGGATCCAGCAAGTGGAAAAAAATTGTGATGTGTTAGAGGTCAGCTCGTTGCAGTCGAGCTAATTAGTTAATTTGTCCACGAGGCAGAAGAAACAGTCAGAAGCAGAGTGAGTGAAGCCGACTCGCTGCTACAAAGGAGTCCTGCACAGATCTGAGGTCAGACTGCTGACCTGGAGTCAGATAATTCAGCCTTCTCAGCGCAGCATCACTAGTTAGCCTGCAGCGAACACAGCAGATGATGACCAGACCTGCTCTTATTCTCTGACTAACCAGCCTCTCACGATGGTAGATGTGTTTCTACTAAAATACACTCATTGGTCGACATTTCACCAACTCTTGAGGCTCCAACATCAGTAGAAGTTGATGTGTGGCAAGACAAGATTCTAGTTTTTGCTATTTTGACCTGACAAAACATTAATATGAGTCTAACTGGGCAATTTATGAGTTATTTTGGACAATTGTGAATCATTTTTGGCTAATTTTGGCTAATTTGATTAGAGTTTTGGTTGGTATTGGGACCCCAGAAAATTCCTGTAAGTGTATATATATGGATCATATTTATGCTAAAAATACAGACTTTGGTTGACATTTCACCAAGATTTAAGGCCTCTGACATCCAAATATGAAAGATTTTCCGTGTGTTTGCAGATTTTCAGACTTAACCATATCTTCTGGTTTACATCCAAAGAGGGTTGGTGGAGGAATTCCAGCTGGTTGCTGCATGTTATCTCCTTTCTGCCTGTAACAAATCATCAGCAATCATCTAAAGACTAAACGCCAAAAAGAATTTCTTTAAGATGACTAAAACAGATCTCCTTTGATCAAATACATCATAAACTGTTGATGCCTCTGTAAAAAAAAAGTTTCTTTTATGACAGAACATTTATGTGTTTATTCAGTTTTCATTATTATTATTAGCCTTGACCTTACCTGGATAACGTTGATATTCATTATAGTCCAGTGGACCTAATTTTCAACTGACTTAACGTTGCAGCAAATGAAGAAAGATGCCAATAGAAGTGTTGTTATGTCTGTATTTCATTTACGACAACCTCTTTAGCTTTGAATATAACATTTTTGTGGACATTCACATCAGTTTGTCACAAATTCAGCTTAAATCTGCCTATAAAAGCTCAGATTTGTTCACCCACTTCATGAAAACTGCTATTATTAAAAATCACTGAAGGAAACGTGGACAAAACTGATCTCTTACCTTTACAAACTTCTACACAACTGGCTATTCATATAACTAAATGTTATCATTCAAAAACAACTGTGAGAAGTTCCCAGACTGCTAAAATGTTTAAACACGCTGTGTCAGAATCACAAATTCAGTTTACAAGAGCTTTTCGGAGTCTAAATAGTTCGTCTGATGCTAAATAAAGTGAAAAAATGGAACAAAGTCAACAGAAACAAGCTGTGTGTGCATCTCTTGTTTCGTAGGTCTTTCTTATCCAAATATTTGAAGCACTAGTGGTCGCTAACGAAGACATTCTGCCTCTTTTTGTTCCCAGACTCGAGTCTCCCACTCGCTCTCTGCTGATGGAGGCTCCGAAAGGCATCCAGATCCTGGCCGAGGCCGGAGACATCCAGGCCATCTGCAGGAACGAGCTGCGACTGGAGTCCAAAGACGGAGAGGTACGTTTACCGGCAAAGTTCAGACACTCCACTGAATCAAGAAAATAGAGGATAATTGGGGTTAAATACAACTTGGGTCTTATTTTGAAAGTTTTGCGGTGGATAATAACAGGACTTATGGGGTCAAGAACGGGCCAAGAAACTCCTGGTAGAAGAATCCCAGTTTACTACTTATTTGGCCAAGAAGGCAAATTGTAAATTATTAGCCAAACATCCATCACAGTTTACTGACCCACTTCCAGCTTTATCTCCTCCCTTTTTTCTGCACGTTTTCTGTAATTACCACCGCTGGTTATCACGCACTGACTTCTGCCTCCAGATTAAGTGCTTCAGACAACCTGCTGGCTCGCTTCCTCTCTAACTGATCACATGTCTGGATGTGTTTCTTGCTGCATCTGACTTTTGTTTTCAGGCCTCAGCAATAATTCTGATGAGTCTAATGTAGCGTTGCAGCTGTAATAAGTCAGAATTTGCCTTAAAAGAGGTTTTTTTTTTTTTAAAAAAACAACCACCCTTTGATCAGTAAGGAGTGTTAGACGCAAACAGTCCAGCAAAGGTGTGATTTTCAGGTTTTTTCCTTCTCATCCATTTTAAATAGAGACCCTTATCATAAAATCTGTAATGATTAAGAGCAGATGAAGGTTAGCAAACACTCTCTGATGGTATTTCTCTGTAGGGGGCCTCCAAACTGGAAAAAAGATCAGATTACTGGGAAAAACGTTGGAGTGCCATCTTAATGGTCTCAGCATTTTGACAGTGTTGTGCAGAAAATGGGGAAATGCACTAAAAAAAAATATGAAACCATTATTGTTATCTCAGCTGCCACTAATAAAAATGACCTTGACAGACTTGAACTCGTCCAAAACAAAACCACCAGGTCATTTATGAAAGCAGTAGCATCAGATAGTCCTCCATTCATTCCTTGGCTAACTGCAATATCCAAACGGTGATTAAAAACAACAAGAAGAATTAAAAAACCTGAATTATAAGTGAGCTCCAACTGAAAATGAGGGTCCTGCATGGGACACAAACCCTCAACTAGTCCAAATGTTTATATGGCCTCGTTTGCGAACCATCATATATGTCGACTGGGAATTCCTTAGCATTCAACCTGTTCTGTCACTTAGGTATGAGGATTTGTTGTATTTTTCAAAAGATATTTGTATGTATAGATGTCCTGATCTGTTTTTTTTGCCCCTGATTTAATCCTAGTCATGTTATATTTAGCATCTGCTGATAATAAGTCCTGACCTGATACCATTTTCCAAGAATATACACACCTTAATTACATTAAAGTTGTATAAAATCAATCCAATGTGTGTCTTTGACAGCTGAAAAAGACGTAATTTTCATTTCTGCATCCACGCTGTTTCCTAATGTTCTGAAGGTGGTCTTGTTGTCTGAAATGCAGTGTTAGAGGGTAGGATGTACTGTGGCTCCAAAAGCTACAAAAGATGTCAGTAAATTTACAGTAGATTTGCTTTAGTAGCTGGTTGTGGGGTTTAGCCAGCAACGGGCACCATGACAAATACTTTTGTGCCACTTAATGACCTCCGAGTTAACTGTTGTGAGAAGCAACAAAACAATCAGAGTGAAACAATACTTGTCTTTGTGTCATTTAATAAACTAGAGAAAGGCAAAGTTCATCTTATTTTCCATTGAAATGGACAAAGCTCATACACAGAAATGTGTTCGGAGGACCTAACAAAGACAAACTTATATTCATCTTGTCACGTACACAATATTTTATCAAACATACACTGTTCAAAAGTTTGGGGTCACTTAGAAATGTCCTTATTTTTGAAAGATAAATATTGCATTAAATGAATCAGATATCTAGTCTAGACATTGTTAATGTGATAAATGACTATTCTAGCTGGAAACAGCTGATTTTTAATGGAATATCTCCATAGGGGTACAGAGGAACATTTCCAGCAACCATCACTCCTGTGTTCTAATGCTACATTGTGTTAGCTAATGGTGTTGAAAGGCTCACTGACGATTAGAAAACCCTTGTGTAATTATGTTAGCACATGGATAAAAGTGTCAGTTTCATGGAAAACATGAAATTGTCTGGGTGACCCCAAACTTTTGAATGGTAGTGTACATCTGCTGGTCTTTTAACAGCTGGTAGCAACAACAGCTGATGTGCAACAAACCATTTTTGCGTCCCAAATCATCTGCTAGTTGACAGAAACAGTAATGTCAACTGTGCTCAGTTTGTGATATCAGTTATTTTGGTGTTTATTATAAAACTGCTGCTTATTGATTGAGAAAACTGTTCTGAATTTGCAGTCCCAGGTAACTGTGATGTCCCTTTACTCTATTTATGACAGCGGACGTAAATAAAGCTTTGTGCCAGTAATGGTTGGTTAAAAAAATGTCTTTACTGGCCTCGATCCTTGAGATGAGATCTCTACTTTTATGTGTTCAGACATGATTTTGTTCTGAGGTTGTGAACTCTAGAAAGTCTGCTGTGATGGAAGCTAATGAAGATCCAAATCCTCAATTAGAAAACAATAACACTTAGCCATTTAGTTTCTTCATTTTCGGGGTCTTGGTATTGTCACTGTAACGGCCTGTCTTACCAGCTTCAAGGAAGCAATCATCTCTGTAAATAATAGGCAATTAACACTTCCTGTTTCACAAATGAAGCATAAGCGACAGTGTTTTTAAATCAAACCGTTCGCTAACTTGTGTATTTGATCACAAAGTTAAAAAACAAAAAACAAAAGGAACTTTGAAAATACATTTCTTTGTCGTCTTGCTTCAAACGTGCCTCCTTCTCTCCCACTCTGTGTACCGGCAAGTTGAGAAATTAACTTTTTTTGTCCTCTGGCCATCCTGGCTGATGGGGCTCGCTATTTCTCCTGTCCAATTTTATTTTTAGCAAACAACAATCCAAACAATAGTTAGCTCCCTCAGCCAGCACGGGCCAGAATTTTCATAATGGCTGGTGGCGATTTCCCACATACTGGCCGTCCACCAGAATCTGTTAGAGCCTCGCAGAGAAGCAGAGAACAGAAGTTGATTGTTTTTTTTCCACGTTTCTCATCCTCCCTTCTGTCACTAATTCTTTCCTCTTAGACTCTTTCATGTGCTAATAACTCTGTTTTTGGTTTCTTGTCCTTCCCTCCTCCTTCCCCCGTCCTCTTTCTGTCTTTAACTTTGCTTATTTACTATCTTCTTTCCCTTCCCGTTGGCTCATCCTCTCGTGCTGCTTCTTCCCTCCTGCTCCTAAACTCCTCCATCCATCCCCTGATTCGTTACACACATCAGTCCTCACATTCATCACGGTCGGCTGCGCTGATAAAAGGATTTCTCCTCCTTAGGTTGCACCAGTCGTGTCATGTCAGATCTGTTAAAATCAGCGGAGGAGGATTAGGGAGAAGAAAGTGTTTAAAAGTTTCCCACAAAAACAGTTTCGTACACGAAGGCGGGCGGCTGATAGGAGCTGGACGGAGGAGGGAGGCTGTTTCACGAAGATGCCCTTGGATCCAGTTTAGTCCAATTAAAAGTAGCGGCCTGAAACCACGCCTGCGCCGCGTCTTCTTGCACTTTTCATGGATGTGTGGTCAGAAATGAGGCCGCTGGAGTCACGGTGGGCAGCGCATGTAATTAGAATCACGTTCTCACACTCCATTAGTGTTGCAAATGTCCATTTGTCAAAGCTCTGTCTTACACGCTCCCTCTCTCCTTGGGCAACGCCGCCGCAATTACAGCAAGGTTTTGGCTATTAGACACCCACAGACCACACAGGCAGATCCAGAAATAGAGCCGCACACTCTCTTCTATAACATCTGAAGAGGCTCGTCGATACGAGGCTCCTGAGCACATATGCACATCGTCCTGAGGCGCATTTAAATCGATACAGCCGTCTAGACGGGCTGCATAACTGCTCACATTTTTCAGTTTTACACGTGTAACTGCAGTGACTCAGAACTGAACACATTCTGCACAGACTGAACTTCCTGTCTGGTTAACATGCTGCTGTCACCACACAGCTAGCTTTGTGTTAGCCTCACTGCTAGGAGGGTGAAGAGTACGATGAAGAGGCAAAGCGAGGCGCCGATCTACACCAATTAGCATGAAAGTCCCTGAAAATCTGTCAGAGGAAACAGCGAGCAGCATAAATTTCCAGCGTCTGTGTTTCCATTAACATATAAAGGACAATTATACATGAGGAGGGGTGTGTTTGAAGGCAGCAGAGGGTTTTTTACATTTCGTCCCATCACTGGACCATTGCAGGTCAAAATTTAAACCTAGACTGAACTTATGGAAATGAATCCCTTCATAAAGCTAGGAACCCTTCATTTGCAATGAGAATAGTGAGCAGAATAAAGTGATTTAACAGGCATGGCAACCTATAGATGAAAGAAAAGGTTAAAAATTAGCTAGTTTTGTTCTGTTCGTACGAGATGCAATCAAAAAGTTGTAAGACTGTTGGTGTTTACATGCACAAAACTAATTAGGTTACGTTATCTACAGAAAGTCCTCTGCTACATGCTAAAGAAATTAACGCATCAATGTTTTTAAGTTACGACAATTTATAGCATATTCATGTTCAACCGAGGAATTAGCTTTTCCTCTGCAATCAACGACATTTTCAAATACAACTTATTTAACAATTGGATTAGTTTCAACTCGTATTTCCACATAATTGAAAATGAGATTTTTTTTTTCTAATTTCCTAATTGCTCTAATTTGCTCTAATCACATCATCTCTAAAAAAAATAAATCGGACATTACAATCAAACAGTTACTCAGTACTTGAGTAGTCTTTTCACCAAATACTTTTTTACTCTTACTTGAGTAATTTTTTGGATGACTACTTTTCACTTCTACTTGAGTGATATTATTTTGAAGTAACGTTACTCTTACTTGAGTACAGTTTTTGGCTACTCTACCCACCTCTGCTGAAATTGCAGCGAGTTTTATTAACTGAACGCGGTAAAATGTAACGCAGCAATATTCAAGGTCTTCATAGAAAAAAACAGTGGCTAAAACTGGTGCAAAACCCATTTTGTTCATTATTCTGTTTGTCTCACCTTTACCTGGCTAATTTATACGTACTTTTGCCCTTCACAGCTTCAGACACACACACATGAATATCATTTATCCACCCACACACACTCTTTTCAGCACAGGCTGTGGAGTGTCTCACACCGTCTGCCCCTCATGGCGAAAGATTTGTTCAACAGCAGCTGTCTGAGGAAGTCAGCTGAGACTCTGCTTTAAAAGTGTTCCAGGTCATTTGATGGCAATGCCTCCCCGAGGCGCCCGGTAATGGCTCCTTTACCTTTTTATGGCTGGAGAGCTCCTCCTCTCCGCGGCCGGTGAAACACCAGCGCTGTACGAGCCCCAGGAGGCCGGCGGGGATGGGATTCATGCAGCTGTGACTTGTGGCTGTGCAGAGGGAGAAAGATGGTTTGTTCCAATCAGTGAGGGGAGGAAAATGAGTTATGAGTTAATGTGTTTGTGGAGGGAGGTGTCAGAACAACTTTTCTGGGGCTTGGCTGCGCTTTTATTGCTCAGGAAACAAGAGAAATAACCTGGGAATCGGCAGATAGTAAACTTGTACTGTTTTTTTTTCATTTACCCTGCTCCTTCTCTTTGCCAATGAAATACTTCAAAACATCGTAAGTGAATTTTCTGTGAATCTCGGTCGTAGATCTACCTCTGTTATTGGCCTCACCTGTCTGTTGATGACGGGACATCATAACATCCTATCTTGGTGATGTCAAACACCTTATCTTCCAATTTTACTGAGCGTAATCTGGATTTACACCAGAATTTAATGGCTTCTTCTTTGCCCGGCGCACCTCTCCACCAAGTGTTGTGAAATTTAGCCGCATGGATTTTGCAGGAAGACAGACAGAAAAATCAAACCACCCTGATAACATTCTTCTGTCTTGCCTCTTGCCTTGTCAGAAGAACAAAATAAGTGCTGCAATTCAGTTCCCACACAATGACTACGAACACTGAAAAGCCATGTGATGATAAACTGGCAAGTAAATGACTTACTCTTGAAATGAACAAGTCTGTTTTGTGTTTTATTCTCATGAATGGCACTGCAGAGACTTCACTAACTGTGAATGAATCAGTTCGAAGCACTTAAAGTCGGCTGATCGATAGCTGACCAGCAGTTCCTTCCTTCACCCAGACGTTATTAACCCTTCGTACGCAAATCGCTCAGCTCTCGTTGCTCCCTTGATTTTCTGCAAAAAAAAAAAGCCGGAGATGTTTTTTTTCTCCTGAGCAAATGTCAGGTGAGAAGTCAGCCATACAGTTTCAGTGTTTTTTTTTCATCATTTTCATCCTCCAGAGGTGATATCCAGAGATAACAGCAATGAGAAGCTGCTGGTATTAGTATTTTAGGTGTCCAGCTGAATCAAACTAGACAATAGAACATGTATAGTGGCCTGAAATTGGGCAAGATGCAGGTTTAGTTCAGTTGTAGTGTTTTTGGGCCAATTCTGTGGCATCACACTTGGGCTGAGTTATTTGTTTTGGCCTGCCCAAACTGAACTATTATGGGGCTAAATTGCTTCAATGAATCCTGATTTCCCACAAGGACAAACAAGGTAGATATTCTGGACACGTCACATTACTCCAGAATTATCCAATAGTTAGAAGTCAGCATACATTTGCATTGTTATGATTTGTATTGAACAGTTTTTAGCATCCTGAGCTGGCGGTCAGAGCTAATGGCAATGAGGAGCTGCTGTTAAAGTTAGTTTTTCCACTGGAAAGATGGGGAGTCCAGTGGAGCATTTACAGACTCTGAATTGGGTCAGTTGAAGCCATGTTTTGGCAGCTCTGGTTCAGTCAGGATGGTCTGATCTGGGTAGGTTTTTGGTGCATGGATTTTGGCTGAGAATTAGTTAAAATTTGAACCATGCAGGGTGACCTGAATTTGGGAAGATGGTTCGAGTAAGTGTCCTTGGACTGATTTTGAGGTGCCATCCATACCATACCTGGGTGAAGTTACTTCTTCTGGCCTACTAGCTGTGGCCTACAAACCATGTTGGTTTCCATTTGGTAGTGGAGTTAGCAACTCTACGACAAGAGGCTCATTGTTCCATAGATCTGTCCATCAGCTATACCCGCTTTGTCCTGTAGAGATCTTGTTGAACATCATTGAACATCCCAGCTAGCATTGGGAAAAGATCGAGTTCTGAAATTCACATTCACACCTATATAAGATCATTTTAGTAATGCCAGTTGTTATAACCAAGCTCGCTATGGTCCAGGGAAGCAACATCAAAGCTGTTTTTGTTTTAGCAAAGTCATTTTTTGCTTAGTAGCTTAATTAAAACACAAAAGAGGCAAAGCTGCAGAGAAAAACAAGTTCTGTGGGTGTTGCTTAGACAACACTAAAATAAATATGCTAAAATAAGTCAAACCCGAAGGTGTTCCGACAGGTACAGGGGGAACATGCAAACTCCACACCGAAATTCTCCAGCCAAACCCAGAATCCTGTTGTTAACACCGCCCACAGGCACATTGTTCATCAGCCTTAAACATCTTGGAACACTATTAAAATAGCTCCTATTGATAAATATGTGTTAGAGCCACAAACTAGGGCCATATTTAACCACTCTTCCACTATGTATACTTGGCATAGACATAGAAATCCAATTAGCTTCAGTATTAAACAACCTTAACTGCTCTTTTAGGTTCTTGAAGATGTTCCACCTCTCATTCAGCATGCTTCTCACTTTTAACTGACTAGGGAGTTTCAAATCTGTATAGCCACCTCTAGTTCAGATGGATAAAGTACAATGTAATAACATCGACCTCAGAGTTGTTCCTATTGCATCACAGTTCATTAGGAACAAGAAAATTCATACCAAAAATTAATTTTCAAATCCAAGCAGACAAACACACACTTATTTTGATCAAAGAAAAGCTGCCTGAACACATATTATGTCTATTGTTGGAAATTTTAGTGCCATTTCGTGACTGTGCACAACTGGGTTCTAGTGTGCCTTAACATAAATCTCTTGAAAACTGCAAAATAATCCAGTTTTTCTGGCCTTTGAGAACCTGCCGTCGCCTATATATTTTCTCCTGCTTCAGGGACTCCAACTGGTGACATTTAGCTGACAGGCATGCTTATTTACTGTCCTGTAGGCCAACGTTGCCTTAATCTATGGGAGATTTGCTCGCAGAGATGGTGCCGGTCAGATGCATTCTGGGTGACTTTTATCATGGATATTACTCGGCTGTGCAATGATGCTGTGAGCCTCAAATCCCACTCATGACCTTTACCGTTCATTCCACTCGTGCACGTTCATCTCCCTCTGCAGCTATGTCCGAAACAGGTGGAATATGCTGGAAATGTGGATGGGGAAAGTCACTAAAATACAAGTGAGAAAAGCTGCATGGATGTTGCTACCGAGTGAGACTTTCAGTATCTAGATCACTTAACATTCCACGCAGGCAACAGAGTGCAGTGCTAAGGTGGTAGGAGCTGCAGACACTATTTGTGTGAGTCCAATCCTGCGAGTTAGAAGTCCTGGGAAGAAAAATAACAGCTAAGCTATGGAGAGCGAGCGGAGAGATTTGCTTTGAGAGCAATTAAGAGTGATGAGACGAGAAGAGACACATGATTCAGCCGGGAGTTTTCTGAGGTGAAGATGAACGAGGGAAAAAAGATGAGTTTTCAGCCTGTAATGAAGGAAAATGAGTGAGTCCTTTGGTCGGAATAAATGTGATGATCTAGAGAGGTCAAATATACTGTGTGTTGTGCAGACAGGTGACAAATTAACAGACAAACCCAAGTTGTTGACCTCTACGATGAGGGAATCCAGTGGTTCTGTTATACTACGGGGACATACAAAGTTATTCTGAGTAATCTCAGTAATGTTATGATGAGAAACGTCTACCCTGATTTGACTGATCTCTTGATGGAAGACAATGTTCCCATCCATAGGGCACAAGGTGTCAAAACAGTAACCAGATCTGAAACCCAATTATACACCTAAAGGGGATTGTGGGCTGATAGCTAGACATCAAAACACAAAATGAGGGAATATCTTTTGAAAGAATGCCGTTTTATCTCTCCAGTAGAATTCCTGAGACTTGAAGAATGAACATCAAGGTTCATTGAACTTGTTCCGGAAGTATCTGGTGGCACAGCACCTTAGTAAGACTGTTTGGGTGCTTTTGGTTATGCTAGCGTTAGCATTTCCTTAATAATTTCCTCATTTCTTGCATCTTAGCTCCTCCCAGTGAGGATGTAGGGGGTTGGATACAGGGTTGGGTGTGAGTTCCTGCCTCAAGCCAAGGACAGGAAAATGGATCATGAGATGTAAAGACGGCTTGGTACAACTTCCACAGTGATTGTATCGGACTGTTGTGGTAAACAGGGAGCTTCACTGGAAGGCAAAGCTCTCGATTTACCAATCAATCTACATTCCAACCCTCATTTGTGGCCATGAGCGTTGAGGAGTGACCAAAACAATTAAATCTCAGGTCAAAGCAGCTAAAATGAGTTTTCTCTTAGAGACAGAACAAGGAGCTCAGAACTGGCGTTGCTGCAAGTTAGATGCCTCCTGGTTTCCCTCTATTGTTTTATTTGGGGGCAAATCCAAATGAAAGGAGAACCCAAAAACTCACTGGAGGGATCACATGTGTCATCTGACCTGGGAACACCTTGAAGAAGCTGTAGAACATTCCAGTGGAGAGTTATGTTCTGCTTAGCCTCTTCAGAAGAAACAAAGATAGCTGGATAGTAGAACTTCCACTCCAGGAAGTTAGCATAATGAAAAACACCTTATATGTTCATTTGTGCTTTAATGTGCCACCAAAGCAAGTAAATATGGCTGCCTCAGAGTTGTTATAGGCAACTAGGTTAGAGGGTAACCCATCATTTGCATTAAATTAGACTAAACATGACCGGGACTCTGCTTGAATGCTGATCTTTTCATAAATATGTGTTTCGAGTGCACAATTTTGCCTCATTTCTACACAAATTTGACTCTGTGTAGTAAATGCAGCAACTTTGACCTCTTTTGTGCAGCTATACATGTAGATTTGGTAAATATTTCACAAACATAAAAACATATCCAGCTTATATAGGTGTGTCTTTGCAACAATTTGTGATGCCTACAGCTCCAAATTTAGCTTTTTTTGAGCCCACTTTAAGAATACAATGCAACATGTTTGCATCCACCAACTGGAATCCCACATTTCCTAACCATCTCATCTTTCTTTGTCTGTCCAGAGAAAGCTCTACTGGTTTTATCTCCCTTCTTTTATCCAGTCTCACCAGTTTTCTTTCCTTCCACCCGTAGATTTCTCTGGACGCCCGGAGGATTCGCCTGATGCGGCTGCCGGAGGGGAAGGCCTCCACCAGCTCCTCGTCCTCCGGGACCAGGCAGACTGTCTACGAGGTTTGCGTTTGCCCCAACGGGAGGCTTTTCTTGTCCCAGGCTGGCACCGGATCCACCTGCCAGATCAGCAACAACGTCTGCCTCTAGGACTGACACAATATAAATAAACCACACAGACATCCTGAAAGACAGACGGGCTTAAAAACAGACAGATGTACACATATCGCCTGCCTCTAGGACTGATTCACAGCAAACACGTTCAGAAAAACAAAGGCTGCCGGAGACGACGGTCACGGAAACAATCATAGATACCGCACTTCCACGGACACACTGATGTTTTGGATCAGCCGATATGTTCAAAAGGCCAAACTTTGAGTCAAAGCTGCTGACAGGTGCCAACAAAATGATTTTCTAAGAGTAGAGAAGCCTTTCAGCCTCTCCACTGAGTCTTTATACATGTAGGACGTGATGATACTGGGCTTTTAAATTGAATTATACACACAAATAAAACAAGAAATGCATTGTAGTGCAGGATTGAACGGCTCCTCCATCTCAACTCTGGCACTATTTAACAAAAGGTAATATATCGGTGTGATCCTAACAGTCATTATGCTATTTGTTAATAGCGAACGCTCATTACAGATGCACACACACTAGCTCCAAGACATCTATACACACAGTATACATTAACATTTGGTGCGCGCACACACACACACACACACACACACACACACACACACACACACACACACACACACACACACACAGTATTTGCTCGTAGAAGCCTCCTGGTAGAAACTGAGAGGGAAAAAACCTCCAGAGATTTACTAGAGAAGACAATGATCTGTTCCCTTTTCTCCCTCAAGAGCATCTCAGTACCAGAATCACTAGGGTGATCACCCATGGCAACAGGCTCTCTCCTCCGTTCTTCTTCTTCCATCCCCTTCATCTTCCGTTTCTTTCCCCTGCCATAGCCTCTTACACCTGAGATATTTTACTTTCTCACCGCTCACGAGGCATTTTAAAGCCCAATAGGCACACTAAAGCACCGACTGATGGCCCTCCTGACACAAATCGGATCAGGACATAAAACAACCGCAAAGATTTGGACATTGATTGAGGTATAACACATTGCAGACAGTGATTTCAGTCAGAATAATGTGCTTTACAGTGCCTGTGTGACAGTCTCCAAGTGAACTTTGAAATGATTCGGCTAAAGTTGACTTCAGACTCTGAAGCCATGTTCACGTCACGTCGCATTTAGTCAGCGCTGATGATTCAACTCCCAGAAAGGCATGTTTATTCAGTGGAATTATTTGATTTTAAAAACAACAAATGACCTCTCTGCCCTGGACGTGGATCCAAACGTGATGTTTTTTAAGTGACTTTTTTCCAGAAAGATTCATGACTTTGTGCCAAATGGTACTTTTTTTTTGTTTTTTAGATGAAATCCTGGATTTGTTTTTTTGCCCCCTAAAATCTACTCACATCAATTTGTCAGTTTGCATATTTTCCAAGTTCGTCTATTTTTATGTCACAGTCAATCCCTCACTTCTTGAATCAAACTTTACATTGGTCCTTTGTGTGATTTGCCGTGAACATGGCAGCAGTTATTTTTATACATCTGATGTAAACTGCTGTCTTTACATTTAGTGGATAATTGATTTCATTTTCCAGCGTTCTGCATAAATTCTGTTTCCTCCTGATGAAACAGCTTCACCCAGCAGTCGTCCCGACAGTGAAGAAAACCACAAATACAAACAACATCCTTGGCGTTTCTAAAATCACACATGAAGCAGCAGAAATGTCCGACGTAAGCTGCTCGAACCTCGGCGGTGGTCACCCTACTTGCTTCTTGTACTGGGACATTTTTTAAAAAGGACAAAATAAAAACTGTAAAAAAAACTAACATGAGCCACTCTGTTGAAAGAGGGGAACTGTGCCTGTGCCTTACGTCGATGCACTTGTGGCAAGAAGAAGCACATCACACAGACTTTCTTTGGCATTAGTGAGTAACATGACCTCTGATTTCAGTTCAGTTTCAACCGATTCACAAATCGTTCCTTCTGTGCGAATGCAAAGACCTTCGGCCACATCTGAACCACAGCGCCTCCCAGCTATCGGCGCTTGACTCTGCAAAGGGATGCGTTAGTTTCGTTTTTAGATTTAGCTTCCCGTTGCTTTGCTTTTCGTGATCAGGTATTCTGAGTGGAACTCTGTGTGTGGTTCTGTTATTGCTAAAAGTGGCAAACGTGTGATCCTGTGGAGTTTAATAGGCACATGAGAGCACCGATTTTTACTGCTCATCTCAAACCACTTGGCCACAAACGTCTAGTTTCTCCTGAATGTTGATACACAAGATCTTTTTATTTTTGCACATACAAGTACTCTCTTAGTCCTTTCTTACTCTTTTGCTCCATTATCTTAATTCTATATATTAATACTGCAATTTCAATGCACAGATATTGTAGAAAATAGGATAAAGATTAACACTTGATCAATTGATTACCGCTGATAATTTAACCAGTATACAAAATATTTATTAACTGATAAGGCAGAAGATGAAGGACATTTATGTCAGAAATGTGCTATAGATCAGCTGTAGTACCTGGTTGTTCCACCAGGTGGAGCCTCTTACTGTTTAATACTGTAGAGACCAGAGGAGGCATCACTCAGACTACAGACAGTTACATGTTAGCAAGCAAAGAGCACTGTGGGAGTTTAACTAGTAATGGGCACCTTGAGCAAGACTTCTGTGCCACTTAATGACTTCCAGCTTTATGAGTTTAAGACAACTGTGTTTGACTATGACCGTGCTTATAGTTGATCTTAGCTTGTCTTAAAACTTTTGTGGGGTTTAGACTTCTGTAGCATTTAATGACTTCCACCAGAGCTTATGAGTTTAAGACAACCGTGAACGACTAGAACTGCGTTTCTAGCTGATCCTAGCTTGTCTATCAACTATTGTGTGGGTTTAGCTAGTAATGGGCACCATGACAAAGACTTCTGTGCTGCTTAATGACTTTCAGCCAGAGCTTATGTGTTTAAGACAGCCGTGAATGGCTAAAACTGTGCTTCTAGCTGATCCTGGCTCGTCTTAAAACTATTCTGGGGGTTTAGCTAGCAACAAGGCAACATGACAAAGACTTCTGTGACATTTAATGACATCCAGCCAGAGCTTAAGTGTTTAAGACAATCATGAATGACTAGAACTGTGTTTCTAGATGATCCTAGATGGTCTTAAAACTATTGTTGGGGTTTAGCTAGCAATGGGCACCATGACAAAGATTTCTGGAGACTTCCAGCCAGTGCTCATCTGGTTGAGATGAATTGGAATCGACTAGGACACCATTCCTGTATCTCACTGACATATGTCACAGACTACCTTAGCGGCTTTGTGGGAGTTGACAAAGTCTTGTGAGCTCACATTTTTAGGTAAAAGTCTGTTTGGACGGTGCTCCTACAGCTCACTGGAAGAGGAAATCAAGCTAACAGCTTTTGATACAAGACCATTATTAAAAAATTATACATCAACAAACATGTAAAACTTCAGCTTTCTTCTACTTTTCCAGCCTGGGGTAGCAGTGGATCAACAGGGTTTTCTCGACGTACCTCTCTCCAGCAACATATCTGCTTTTTTTTGGAAGTTTTGGGTTTTTTGGCTTCATCAGACCTTTAATGTGCAATTTGGTTCAATTTGGGAGTGATTTGTTGCTCCAAACTAAGGAGTTTTAGTATCTCAAGATTGAGTGATGAGACAATATGGATATATATATCTAACAGTGCATTCATTTTCTCCACAATATCTACAATATCTGCAGCAATGAAAGCAGAGTAAAATGTGCACGTGGATGTGGAAATATGGCAAAAATCAAGACACTAAAATGTAGTTTTACATGTTACAACACATCACAAAGGTAAAGATGTGAAGATCTTGCAGGTAAACACCCTCCAGAAACTAGACGTCGTAGCGTTTATTTATATCTTCTGGGTGTCGCATCCTTTTCCAGAGTCGGGCGTACCAACCTCCTGCTCTCCCCTCAGCTTCTCTGTCGCTGTATATTAAAGGACTTTCATAAATATTTCACCATGAAATCGAACCTATCTGATGTGTTTTTTGACTACATGTACACAAGAGAAATACATCTTTTTATACGGTTGTATATGTAAATACTGAACACGTAACGGCGTCAGATGATACACGCCGATGAAAGAGAACCAGTGCTCTTTTACAAAAAGGAAAACCTTTTTTATAATGTACATCAGTGTTTTTATACTAAAAGGGCAAAAAGAAAATAAAGTTAAAGGATATTCATTGAGTTAGCATGTAGAGCACTGTATACGATGTTCGCCTGTGGAGAACAAGCTGGTTTTGTTTTTACGCCTTCTCGCCTCTCCTGCTGAGCTCAGATGTTTCACACAAACCTGCTTTTGTTTTCTTTTTTTGTTGTTGTTTTGTTGTTGTTGTTGTTGTGTCGGCCCGAGGTCTTTGCATTCTCTCTCCAAGTGTGCAGTGTGTAAATCTGTGCTATGATGAGTGAGCTTTTTGTTTTTGTTCTTCTGCTCCACAGAAAGTGTTGAATGAGTCTCAGAGAAGCAAACAGGAAAAAACCAAAAGAGAAAATCAAAGCAGAGAAGGAAAACGATGCGTGGGGCCGAGGAGGAATGTGCTGCAACTGTCGAATTAATAACACAAAAACTGGAAACAAAAATCTGTTGTGTTTGAATAAAAGTCAACAATTAATCAGTACAAATTACTCAAATCTTTAAGTGCAAAATGCAGAAACCTTGGATTGAAGGTAACCCGAACCCAGCAGACTGTATTGCCGATCAATCGATAGTATTGATCGTATATTGTGAGCACTCCTCTTCGCCCTGTGAGGTCAGCTGAGCGCTCCGTCCTTCCTTTTCTGGCTGAGTATTTACGTTTTCCCTCATTCTTCAGTCTAAAACTGCCGCTCATGGAGTAGTTTTCAAGGATGCCAAAATAAAAAGGCGTTGTTCAAATTGACTGCAGGTGTCGTTGGATCCTCCCAGAAGAGAAAAAAATGCTTGAAATTCTACAGACCGGAAACTTTTTGTCTTTTTAGGGTTGAGTTTTCTTCAGTGGAGACATGAAGCTGCAGCCTCTCTCCTGACCAGCCTCATCTGTAGCTGGATTAAATAAAGAAAATGCGGCGATTTGTCGTTTTAAATGAATAAAACAAGACTTTTGGTAACAACTGCAGCTCACATGACGCTTTGAAAGTGTGCAGTTGTTAATGAATAATGGGAAAAACCAACAAAAACCATCCATGCGATGGCTTTTAGGTGCAGGACATAAATATATGTCAGTTCTGATGTGGAAAAATCTAGTTTTCACACTGGTTTAGATGCTTCCAAGAACATTTACTGAATTTAATTAAATGCTACCATATATTGATTTAATAAAGGTTCTTGGGAGCCTCTGTGCCATGTTGGTGCATTTTATGTCATGCCAACTAGCGTGCAAATTGTTAGCTATAGCATTATTCATGCTAAGTGAAGGCTGTTTAATAGCAGAGCTGAACCATTTTTATTAAATATCCTTTAACAGTGAACTTCAACTGATCTATTATGGCCATAATTGCTCGCTTTTGTCAGATTTTTTGCACATTTTCATGCAAAATCTGATAGATATGAGTTTTTAGAATAATGTAACGCTTGCTGCTAGCAAGATTTTCTAGCTAATTTAACTTCATTTTATATAGCTTCATTTAAAGTTCTACTATTATTGTCAGAATTTATTTACATTAATATCATTTCTGCCAGTTCTGGAGTCAAGATGGAGCTCTAACTTCCAGAAATGACTCTGATTCGATAACAACTATGAGGCTAATGCTAATATTTTTTTCCACTCGGCTGTTTGCATGTGTGACCTGCAGCGTTTTCCTGCAGCAGAAACATCTTTTACTCAGAATATGTGCAGAAAACGACCAGAGCATGTTTCAGATCTTTAGATTTACCGACGACAGAAGAAACTAACAGGAGAGACGGTGCAGCCTTCATATCTCTCTGAAATAAGAAGGTTTCAGGGGTGAAAATATGACTTTTATCTGAATTCATGAACAAAAGAAAAATGTGACTCAACATTTCATCGTAAAAAAAACAGTAATTTCTCTTTTTATCAATGCAGAGCATCATGGACTGATGTACTTCTGCAAACATTCATAAAAGGGTCGAATGTTCACAACATTTTAGTTTCTAACTATGTTTTATTTTCTTTCTATTGGGCTGTTTTGCTTTAACAACCCAGAGCTCATGTCTTTTCTGTGAGTTTTCAGGAGTTCACATTTCTATATATTCTGTCATTTATTTGCCAGTAGACCCTTACTTCTCGTGGTGTACATTTCCAGTAATTAAAGCTCACTTTATTTAAATTTGACGACTCTTAACTGCTAAATTGACGCATCTCTATGCTGTGAGGACGTACTTCATGTTTCTGGGTCAGTTTGCTGATTTATTTTTCCTTTTCATTTTCGTCAGGATGTACACACAACAACTTTTAAGTGACACTTTCATTTTGGAGATAAAGATGTGAGCTCCTAGATACGTAGAGAAGCATGTGCCCTCGTGTTCTCCACGCCGCCTCTATAGCGGCCGCGACGTCAGCTGATCGTATCACAGATGATCCATACAGGAAGCGGAACATCGGACAGTGATGCCGGATTTAATCTTCGCCGACGACAGCAGGCCGCCGGGTTTTTATCTGCCGCCGTTCCCCTCCCAGTTTTGGCTCGCTTTCACATTCCGCTGACGGCTTCATCATCTTGGTTCCGACGGCGCGAGTCATCATATGTGTGAAATTGGTTTCCAGAGTTTCGATGGCTTCCTTTGTTTCGGAGTGTAAAACTGGCCGACGTGCAAAAAAAAGAAAAGAAACACCCCGGAGCTTCTTGCCAGGCAATAATGAGGCTTTTTTATTCCAGACAAAACAGCCCCAACTGCCTGTTTTGTGTTTTTCTTTAGTTGCAGACGGTTGCTAAACTCCTTTTTTGCCTTCTAGTGGAAATCTCATTTAGCAAGTCAAACCCCGCCGTCGTCACCGAGCGTCAGCAGCTGTTCACCACTCTCTGATCCCTTTAAAAAACTGACAAATGAAGCTTTTTTTCAGCAGCGGCGGTGTAAAAACTCAAACATCCTCCAGCGAGCTTTGATTCTCCGGCTCCGGCCTCCGGCCTCCATGCTGGGAGGTCAGCCCAGGTCAGGCCTCCTCTCTTGTTCGATGCGTTATCAGCCGAGTGAAGCGTCGCCGCCCCAGATTAAGCTCCTCGCCTTCTCCAGCTGTGGACGGTTTGATCTGCGTTTCTGTGCAGCCGGAGGCCTGAAAAACGTTCCCCTCATTAGCCGATCTTCGCTAACCTCCAGCTTCGTCTCTAAAAAGCTCAGATTTGCAGATATTGGATTGAAAAGAAAAGCACTTCCCTGGACTCCTTTCTGTCGTAATAATTTCTCAGAGGATTGACGTTAGCGGTTAGCTGCTTTTCTCATCAATCAAACATTAGATATGGAGGCTTGAACTCAGTTTTTTTCTCATCCAGTGGCTCCCATTCTCTTGTTTCCACAAAGCTGACAGCCGACCGAGGTCAAGCGGCGATTTCCCAGATAAAGATTTCATATGATAATTCGCCATTTCACTGTTCGGCTGCTCTTTTATTAAAAGAGCCACCCTCTCAGAGACGACTTTCCTCTTGGATTATTGGAATAAGAAGCCCATAAAGCCGGGAGGGAGTTACTGACACGACTCCTCGCTGCAGAAAAAGGTTTTTGTCTTTCTACAGAATGTTACCTAAAGGGCTGCATGAAGAGGAAACGTAAAGCAGCTTTACTTGAGGGTGGAAGTTATTTAAATATTCAAAACACCTGAGTTTGAATCTGCTGTTGCATGTCGCCTCCATGTTGCCAAAGAGGCGTTTTTTTTCTCATTTTTCCGGCTTTCGTACGTGACAACAACAGTTTGAACGGCGCAAAACTTGATTTAAAGTCCGATTCGGTGGATAAAATAATGTGAGTGATGTTAATTTTGCAATTTAATTTCTATTTACTGGTCTGATTTGCGATTTTATGTGATGTTTGCTGAGATTTATCACGAGTTCTTGGGTGTTTTTAGAAATATCTAGATTTGACTGCAGTGAGTGTAAAGAAATATATTTTGTTTGGTGTGTTTGTTTTTGCAGATTTGATGCCGAGTGTGTACAGAGTATTTACAGATACTCCTGGGTTTAGTGTTTTAGTGAGAAAAGTCACAGATAGATTCTAACCAACAGATTTGGAGTTTCAAAGTGGGTTTGCTAATTTTTTTCAGCACAAACCGACTGAATCTGTCGCCTCTGATGTCATTCTGTCACATTTTCCACTTGTACAAAGCCACTGTAAATACAGGAAGGAGACGTTTTTTGTACCGTTCACCCCGTCGCTTAACAAACACAACGGTTTGGGTTTCGTCGTGGATCTCGGAAAACACCTGCTGCAGATTGTACCGGAAAAATCCAGTGTTTGCTCGAGTTCAGGCTCTGTGAATATGAGGTTCTGTTTTTATTTTCCACTTTTGTGACGGTTTCTGTTTGTTTTCTCTGTTTGTACCACGATGGCGTAGAACATCCAGGGGGATCCTCACACATTCTATGCAAAACAAATGGATATAGAACACATTGTAACGATGCAATGGATTATGTCGGTGAACTCTTAAATTTATGATACTTTCTGTATACAGTTTGTATTTATGAACTGAGTTGCAATCTAAACTGTATCAATAAACTTATTTTAAAAAGATCACCTCCACCCGACACAGTGACGGTGAGTGTTTGCACTTCACAGCTCGTTGTTTTAAACGTCGGTTTCTGGTTTTAAAGCCTGACATCTCAGTAAAAAGTCACTAATCTGATGCTGCAGAACCTCATGTGTTCTGGTTATTTCATGGTGAAAATAAAAATCTGGGGCAAATGTCACATTGCAGTTTCTGTCTAGTCAGAGCGATGGTTTCTGTACAGAGCCAGTTTCTTTGGCCCAAAAAAGCATTTTCACTACCGAAAAAGAATAGAAAGGGGACTTATGACTCTTTACATTCTCCATTTTTAGAGCATCGACTTGAAGAAAACATTTGAAAAGCCCAGTAAATATTCAGTAGAAATGCAACTGGAAACCTCATGACACTAGAATTTGACTTTTTCATGGTGAATTTGTGGTTTTAAGTCATTTGCTACACTGATTCTGGAGTGTAAAATGTGTTTTATTATTCTGTTGCTCTCATAGACATGATTATTTAAACTAAGTTTCTCCAAAAACCAACCAACTCAGATTATTTTAGAAGCTATTGGACAGATTCTAGTTAAAAACACCAACATGAAATGATTCCCATGATGCTATAATATCAACACAACAACAATAATTGACAAAACAATATCAAAGATATCATAATGTCACGGTTTTTGCACCAGTGGAGGTGATTTCCACAGTTTCTGCCAAAATTTCTGTGCAGCTTTTAACAAACGTTCATAATCAACCATGTTTGTAGCAAAAGTATTTGTTCCATCCACATCATTTCATTCTAAATCCATGAGCTCTATGCCACCATAAACCTGACTGCAGGGATTTGATCCTATTAAAGGGCCCAGATGTTTAGTGATGAGCTCTGGGTCACGTTTTTCCACATTTAACTGCGTTTCTCCATGGATGCAGCTTCACCTTTCACCAGACTGTTGCCACGAACCCTTTCAGGATGAAATATTTGAATGTGTCTCCTGGAAGCAGTGGAAAATATCACACAACATGCTAATGCAGGGTTGTCAAACTCTTCTTAGTTCAGGTTCCACATTCAGCCCAGTTTGATCTCAAGTGAAGTAAAATCACAGCATAGCAACCTAGAAATAACCACAACTCCAAATTTTTCCTTTGGTTTAGTGCAAGAAAGTAGTGAATGATATTGTATTTTACTTTATGATCAAAATGACAAGGCAGACAAAAAAAAGACAAAAAACCAACAAAAAACCCCACAAAATATTACAAAAATGAGACACAGAGCGAAAAAAACGAGAAACAAAATGACAAAAAATGAGACAAACGAGACAAAACAAACAAAAAACAGAAAACATTTGACAAAAAAGTTAGAAAGTGACAAAAAATGGACAAAAGACAAAAATTTGACAAAAGATGACAAAAGTGAGGATCAAAACCACAAAAAAACAGATGAACGACACAAGTGAGATTAAAAAAACAAACCACAAAAAAGTACACAAAACAATGAATAAAGCAAAACACAAAATGGCAAAAATAAGACAAAAAACACAAGTGAGACAAAAGTAAACACAAAATGACAAAAATGAGTCAAACAACATGAAACAAAACAAAAAAAGAGACTAAAATTAGACAAAAAAGTTACAAAGTGACAAAAAATGGACAAATGGCAAAAACAAGACAAAAACAGACAAAAATGAGAAACAATATGACAAAAACATGAGACAAACATCTAAAATCAGACAAAAATAGGAAAAAAACAACAAAAACAAGACAAAATTTAACAAAGATAAGACACAAAATGACAAATGAACAAAGAACATTCTAGTATTTTACTTTATGATCAAAACAACTAGAAATTATTGAAAATTCATAGTTTTACTAATTTCCAATTTACAGTTAATGTCTTCTCTGTAATTCTTACACTTTACAAAGTCGTCTCGTGGGCCAGATTAACAAGGGTGGAACACTTTGGGGAAATTCTTCCCCCAAACATTCCCACGATGTTACATGACAAGAAAGGAAGAACACCTTCAATGCAGCAGTGGTTTAAAGATCTTTAGAACCTCTTTCGTGAACTTCATCCTGTTTTTAGGAAGACGATTCTAGGAACAAAACCGGCTGCACCTGAGCGAAGGGAGGAGCTTCAGCTATAAAAGAGCTGCTTCCACAAGGCTTTGAAGACTTTCTTCTACAGCTGCTGCATTCAAACTGTTGCTTAGTTCTATGTGGGAGGGTTCAGATTGTTCTCCTCTAGCAGTATTTCTGCATAGAAAACTCAAAAGAATCAGAATTAGAAGCTTTGTAATGCAAGACGGCAATACAAGAACATTTCGAAGGGATTCTTTGCATGCTAAACAGAAAGTCTAGCAAAAGCCGACAGGAGGACATTTTAAAGCTTAATAAATATGTAAAAGGTCTTTGCTAAAGCGTAAAGTGTAGCAGCACAGGAGGGCGGTTTGATTAGCTGTTCTCACTGCAGCCACTTTTCCCATTTCTTTACTAAATTACATGCAGCTACATGAACCTGGGACATAAATAATCGGGGTTTTCTCTGTTCTAAAGACTTGTATGGCATGTAATTAGCAGGAAAACCACCAACTGCCCCCCAGGTCCCCTCAGAAAACTACACATCTCAATGTGAAGCTGGCAGGAGGCATCACATTAAAGACCTTCCTTTATTTTTTCGTTACCACGCCGGTCTGTCATCTCAGTTTGTGCCGACCCTCAGAGCTTTGTGTGATGTTGGCATTTTCTGGCTCTGAGGTGCCAACAGTTCCTTCCCCCTGCTTCAGTCTGATGAAGAAAATGCACCGTTTTCCTCACATGAATCAGCTAATGCACACAGCGGCTGCATCCACACGCAGGAACAGCGGTCACATTCATGCATGACTACAGAACAAGTAAGCCACGCGAAGACGAGGGCAAATGTCTGCTAAAGGCCGCTAATGTTCCTCTCCGTGCCTTTATGAGCCGTGAAGGACGTCTTTGTTCTGAATCCCTGATTTTCTGCTGTTTGAATGCAAACATTCTTTTTGGAAAGGTCAAAGCCCACAGTTTGGTTTATGGAGGCAATTTTTAATGCTTGTTCTCATCAAATCTTCAGCTCAGGTTCAGATTTTTAAGCTGGTTTAGCTCTACATTTTGTTCGTATAGAATCACATTGTGACATTAGTCAGTCAACTCACCTGACCTCCTCGGAATCATAACTTCATTATATTTAATGAAGCCATGCAAAGTTTTACCTTCATACTAGGCCCTTGAAGTTCACGCTGTTCATTTTACGTTACGTTTTCCATCATTTCTGAGGCTCATAACTTCATCGTTACAGCAGAAAGACAGAAAACCACATTAAAAGCTGCAACCAGATCAGTTTTACATCCATCCAGGTGTCACAATCTAAAAAGTAAATCTGGGTTTGCTAACACAAAGAGACAAAACTGTCTAAAGACACCTAAAACAATCAAATCGTGACACTAAATGACAAAAAATAGAACCAACAGGACACGAAACAAGAAAAACATGTTTCAATGATAAGAACGAGACACAAAACAAGAAAAACGGGTAACAAAACGTCAAATATGAACCAAAATGACAAAATCAACAAACAAAATGACCACAGCGAGAAAAAAACTGTCCCAAAGATAAACAAAACAACACAAAACTGACAAACACATGACAAAGATGAGCACAAAACAACAAAAACCAGATGCAAAATAAGAAAAACGAGGCTCAAAATGTTCAACCAGATCACTTTTACATCCATCCAAGTGTTCCAATCTAAAGACTGATTCTGGTTCTTGTTCATTTTTTCTATCACCACCTTTGAGCATCAATATTATGGGATGTATTATAGCTTGATGTCACAAAGAGAGAAAAGCTGCCCTAAAGACACCTAAATCAATCGAAATGAGACATTAAATGACAAAAGCGAAACACAAAAAGAAAAACAGGTAACAAAACGTCAAAAGCGAGAAGCAAAATAATAAAAATAACAAAATGACCACAGTGAGACTGAAACTGTCTGAGAGACAAACAAAACAACACAAATCTGATGTAAAATCGCAGAATGGAGACAAAAAAAATGACAAAGATTAACAAAAACCAAAAAAAAAATTACAAAATATAAAAAAAAACCAAGACTCAAAATGATCAGATTCAGATTCACTTTATTGTCATTGCAACAAGTGCAACGAAAGGTAAGGTGCAGGCCATACAGTGCAAAATACAAAATATATATAAAAGCTTTGTAATAATAAAAACAAAAACACAAAATGACAAGATGGATTTAAAATTAAAAAGGCACTGTTAAAACATGGGTTGAGGTATTTACATAAGAGCAGAGAAAAACTGTAGTTCGTATATACAGGATGAATATTGAATATTGTACATGAGGTAGTGGCAGTTGCATATATTGCACGTATTATGGACCAGTGTTGTTTAGGACTCTTACAGCCGCAGTAGCTCAAACAGGAAGTGGCCCGGGTGGTAGGGGTCCTTCAGGATGGTGTTGGCTCTTCTGAGGCAGTAGGAGCCATGAAGGTCCTCCAGTGTGGGCAGAGGCCACCCAATGACCTTCTCAGCCATTTTGGTGACCCTCTGGAGTTCTTTCCTGTTTGCCACTGTGCAGCTGGCAAACCACGTACAGAGGCAGTAGGTGAGGATGCTCTCCATGGTGGAGCGGTAAAAGGACACAAGCAGTCTCTGGCTGATGTTGTTCTTCCTGAGGATTCTCAGGAAGTGGAGTCTTTTTTGTGCCTTCTTTACCAGCTGTGTAGTGTTCTTATTCCAGGTCAGCTTCTCCTCCATGTGGACTCCCAGAAAGCGGAAGTCACTGACCCTTTCTACACAGGTACCACCAATGAGAATGGGCTGAAAGTCTGTTTTGTTATTCCTGAAGTCTATGATGAGCTCCTTTGTTTTGGATGTGTTCAGGAGCAGGTTATTGTCCCTACACCACACAGTCAGCTGTTGCACCTCATCCCGGTAAGCGGACTCATCACCTCCTGTGATGCAGCCGAACACTGTGGTATCGTCTGCATACTTGATGAAGGTGTTACTGGTGTGGATGGGGGTGCAGTCTGAAGTGTAGAGGGTGAAGAGCAGGGGGCTCAGCACACAGCCTTGAGGGGAACCGGTGTGGAGGTGTGGGGGCCAATCCTGACCCTCTGTGGGCGCTCTGTCAAAAAGTCCTTTATCCAGAGGCATGTGGAGTGAGGTAGACCGAGGTCCAGCAGTTTCCTCACGAGACCGTGTGGGAGGATTGCATTGAACGCCGGACTATAATCCACAAAGAGAAGGCGGGTGTAGTTACCTCATTTCTCCAGGTGGGACAGCGCTGTGTGTAGTACTGTGTTCACGGCGTCCTCTGTTGATCTGTTTGCCTTGTAGGCAAACTGGTGAGGGTCCGAGCTGGGGGTTATGAAGGACATGATGTGACTTCTAACCAGTTTTTCAAAGCACTTCATCACCACTGGTGTGAGCGCCACAGGCTGGTAGTCATTAAGGCTAGTTGGAGTTGGATTCTTGGGTATGGGGATGACAGTGGAGGTCTTCAGGCAGGATGGGACTGCAGACTGTGTCAGTGACAGGTTGAAAATCCTGGTGAAGATTCCAGTGAGCTGGTCTGCACAGTCTTTCAAAACCCGCCCTGAGACACTGTCGGGGCCCGTTGCTTTCCGTGGGTTGACCCCCCTCAGCATGCGCCTCACCTTGTGCACCCCCACTGTGAGGGCGGGGCTCCTCCCGGCCACTGGTGGCAACGTGGCTGCTCCTGGTGGTTCAGTCTCAAAGCGGGCAAAGAAGAGATTGAGTTCTTCTGCCATCTCAGCGTCGCCCTCAGCAGCTCTGATGCCGGGTTTGTAGTTGGTGAGGTGCTGGACCGCCATCCATGCCTGCCTGCTGTTGTTGCTGTCCAGGTGTTCATCGATCCTCCTCCTGAAGTCCATCTTGGCCTTCCTGATGCCTCTCTTCAGGTTGGTGCAGGCTGTGCTGTAGAGTGCCCTGTCACCAGTTTTGAAGGCGGTGTTTCTGTCCTTCAGCAGCTGCTTCACCTCTCTGGTCATCCATGGTTTCTGGTTGGGGTATACTCATTTCTCCACTGTGACTGTGTCCACACAGTTCTTGATGTAACACAGCACAGATCAGTTTTACTGAACACTAAATCTTTTTAGTTCTTTTCCTCTGTAACCAGCTGTGATCATCAGTATTATGGGATGTATCCTGGTGTGACCAGTTTGTCTGTGACATAGTCATAGAAACAATCACTGGTTTCCTGGATGTGTTTCTGTTTTCTGGTAATTCACCAGAGAAAACTTTAAAAAGTGCGTTCTGGGTAAATTTTCATGGCTGGTTTTGTGTTTCTTTGTGGTGGTTTTGTGATTTTTGGAGTCATTTTGTGTTTATTTGTGGTTGTTTTATGTCTCTCCCGACCTGCAGTACCACAGTGAATGTACAGTCCTGACAGTGAAGCATGGAGGTGGGAGTGTGATGATATGGGGCTGGAGAAAACTTTAAAAAGTGCATTCTGGGTAAACTTTCAAGGCTCATACCAGCATGTTGGTAGGTGGTTGGTCAGAACAAGTTCTAGACAATGAAAGGAGCATTTTTACACACATTTTGATCATTTTTGATAATTTTGGGTCATTTTGGAGAAGTTTTTGTCATTTTGGGAGACATTTCTGATCATCTTGGTGAGTTGGGGTTATTTTGGGCATCTTTTGACTCGTTTCGTGAAATTTTTGAGTCATTTTGGACAAGTTTAGGGGGGAAAAGTGCATGATAAAACTGCATGGCTTCAAGAAATGTACTAAAGTTGTTGCACAGAACAAATCAGCTGATTCTGAGGGAGCAGGTGGGAATTTTTTTCAGATTTAGGTGATTTCACACAGACCGACCCATTAGCACATTCGGGCCTCGTTCCTCTGAACTTTGTCGACACGACGAGGCGCCTCGGCTGGATGGAGGCTCTGAGCAGCAGGAGGTTTCACTTCAAGCTGTGGACTAATCAGCCACAGGTGTTCGCTGATTGAAAACAGCAAGTCACCCTGATAGAACCTCACATCTGCACCTCCATTACGGCGGAGAAGACCGACAATTTTGGAATTACTGGCAGTTTCCATGGCAACAAAACAGCTGGATTAGCCTTATAACTATTTAATGGGCGTTTCATGAGCTTTGAATGGACATTGTTGTGGAAAACGAGTCGTTGACACAAGTGTGACGGAGGTAATGCAAAATGAAAAGAAACTGTGCTCAAACAAAGTTCCACAAAACAAATGATGAGTTAATGGAACCTCATAAAATGAACAAAACCGACAGCGTCCGTCCAAACAGCTGGAATCCACGTTTTATCAAACTCTAATCAAGAGGGAGGAAGCAACAGTTTGCAGGGAACTCTTTTCTCCTCAGATGCTCCAGTTTTGGGGCATCTGGATGATTTATGTGGGATTGATTCAAAATAGACTCCGCTGTGTGTGTTTAATAGTTTTTTTTGGACAACAATTTAGCTCCAGCGCTCAGGGGAATGAGAGATATCAGGCTCTGGATGCACACACTGTTTGTTAGTAGAACCAATTCATCATCGGGGTTCTTTTAGAGGCTTAAGCCGAGATCAGGACCCGGTATCGTGGAGCCGGACTCCCTGGGGGTCACCTGCTTCACCGAACCCAAACGTTGGCCGTCCTTTGGCTGGTTTTTAACTGGTTCTGTTTGGTCTTTTCACTCCGCCTGTGGGCAACAGTCCAATTCATGCTATTCTATTCATTTTACATTTAGTCTGCTACACCGACGGTTGATTTGAGCCTGAAATCGAACACGAAAACACCTGGATGTGTTTGAAAGGCTGCGAATTTGCACTGTTGACTGGATTTAAGAGGATTTTCCATCTTAAATCATCAGATTCCTTCTGCTCATCCACCTCCGATTTCCTTGAAACTTTTATATCCTGAACTGTAGGTATTTAAAATGACAACTGTAAAATTTTAGATTAGTACACCAGAGCCTTTCCAAGATTTTCTTTCAAAAATCGCCCAATGACCTGCTTTCAACACGTTTTTTGAGGCTCTTTTGAACAACAATATCTCAAACTATTAAAGATTAAAGCCTGAACTTTTCACTGTTATTTCTCATCATGTCATTGAATCAGGATCTGCAATATTGAACAACTAGATCAAAAAATGGCTGATTAGGGGTGAGTTGAAGCATGAATTAAAATCAAAAAGTCCCATCTTTGAGCTCACGCTAACTAAAAGCTTTATAATGCAGAAGTGAGATTCTTGGTTGTGACACAAACTTTAAAACTTTTAAGGCTCTGATCTGATCTCAGGAGACACAATGACACAATCTCTGCTTGATATGATTTCTGATTGTAAATTATGTTTGAGTGATTATCTTAGAAAAGGAAAAAAAAATCAGTGTTTTTGTACTTTATTTTCCTGTCAGGGTTATTAGGAAGCCTAATGTTGACATTATGTTTCATTGCAATAAACAGTTAATCCAGTCATAAACTACATGATACAAATGCATTATTTTGCTCATTTTTACAATGTTTTGCTCCTAAAATCCAGCCTGAATACAGTTTTCTGCCAGGATTATTTGAAAGCTTTGCACAGCACATGCAGAAAGTTTGATCCAGATCAAAATCAAGACTAGACTACATGATCTTATCCCACTTTTAAAGATTTCATTCAATCTAAATGCTGAAATCCAGTCTGATTTCTTCTGAAGTGGGTCCTGAAGAAAACCAGGAAACAGGGTTAAACCCATCGGTTGCAGGCTAACTCACCAATTTCTCCTCATGATGCTCATTTTAAACCAGCTTTTGTTTTGTTGTAGCTCAGTTTTCTCAGATATTTATGTTTTCCTCCTATTATTACCTCACATAGCAAAATAACAGCAGGGGGACATGAGTCTGTTGGGATTTACTGAAAGTGTTATGATCGTCTTTAAACACAGAGCAGCATCTCTGCTTTCTCTTTTCTTCAGCCACTAAAACATTCCAGTGATGCCAAGTATTCTTTGGCCTTTACATAATGACTGGTATAAAACCCAAACTATAATATGCAAAAAAAATGCTAAATATTTTATTTAAAAACTCACTGCTAATTGCTGTTTAGAATCTTTCTCTCCTTTGGCTGTAAACTTTTTAATTACTGGCTGTTTTTCTGCTGCTCTGTTGTGCTGTAAAAGAAGGAAAAAAGACATAAGGGGAAAAGCAAACGAGTGGATGAGGATGTGAGATGATGGCGTCCGCCGAGGCTTCCTGTCGAGATGTAAACAGACAAAGACGTAAAGATGTGATTTAGAGGCACATGTGTTTAAATCTGACATGAAAATATGTTTCGGGTGAAGAAAATGAAATCATATCTCTGGTTGTCTCGTAAAAAGCAGCCCGTTACATACATCTCTTTGGCACTGAACAAATTCCTCTGTGAAAAACTGACAGAAAAACTTCACGAGCAAATATAATTCTCCCTGTTGTGTGTAATTGCTCGTTGAACTGAAACTGCATGGAGGATTATGGGTAATTTTCTGGCCCACTAGTCAGCTATTAATTGGAAATGAATTATCACACCTCAGCAGTGGGATATAATATGAGTTTTGTTGCCAAGAGGTAGATGAGAAGATTGAAACCAAACAAATATCTGTGTTATAGGTGGCAGCAGCTGGTTAGCGTAGCTTAGCATTAAGACTGGAAACAAAGGGAAACTTAAGCCTAGCTCCCACTTATCAGGAAACTGATTATGTCTTGATTCCAAAAACATTCTGAGAAAGTTCTGCTAATGTTTTCAACAGAAGTTTTCTTTTAGCTCCCAGAACAATCTTCTTGAAGGTAGGATAACAAAAAACATTCTAAAAAGGTTTGGTGATAAAACTTTTAGACTGTCAAGCCCCAACATTCTCAAAACTGAATGTTCCACTGAGAGCGTTCTTCCACTGTTGTCATGTAACACTGTGGAACATTGTGGGAACATTTTACAGATTCTATCATTTGTTCCTTCAACAACATCCTCAGAACATTGCAGTAAGAATGTTCCACCTTCGTTAATACATCACAGTACAAGAATGTTTCCTAAAAACCATCTGACTGTGATGCTAAAAATATTTTTTGAATGTTGCATTGAGAACATCCTTCCTTTGTTATCAGTGTGGAAACTTTTTATACATTAATGTTCCCTCAACAAAGAGGCAAAATGTTCCACATTTAATATACAATATATTACAGGAACGTTTTAAAATGTTCTGTACAAAGAACATTCTGTCATCTGAGGCCTTGATAACATCTGGAAAACATTTTTTGAATGTTGTTTTGACAACAGTCTGCCTTTGTTAAAATGGAACATTGTGAGGATGTTTTATAGATTCTATAATTTGTTCCTTCAACATCCTCAGAATATTGCAGCCAGAATGTTCCACCGCTGTTAACACATCACAGTACAGGAACGTCGTATAAAGAACATTCTGTCATCTGAAGTGTTGATAATATCTTAAACACTTTTGAATGTTGGTTTGAGAGAGTTCCTCCTTTACGATCATTAGGAACATATTCCATAAAAGAGCATACTATAATGTGTTCCCTTAACAAAAGGCAAAGCGTTCCTCCTTTACTTTATAGTATATTACAGGAACTCACAATCAACTTTTATTTCCTGTCTTGTTCAGTGTGGCCACCACCTGCAGCATGGGCAACATCAGACGCATATCAGCATCTCAGCATCTCAGCATCCACTGAGTTGGTTGCTGTTGTTATTCGATGTCATTCCATGACCTTAAGCATCAAATACAAGTTGACTGGGAGTAGAATACTTGTGACTTGGCTGGAGTTTTCAGTTGCTCTTCCTTATTAAAACATTGCGTAATGAAATCAGTTCATTCTTTTGAATAACCCTGTAAAATATGTTTCTCAACAAAAGGACAAAATGTTCCATCTTTGTTGATATATCGCAGTAGTGGAAGAACTTTCTGTCATCTGAGGTGTCGACAGCGTCTATAAAGGGTTTTTTGAATGTTCTTCCTATATTGTGTTCCCTTAATAACTTGGCCAAAACCTCCTCAGAACATTGCAGGAACCTTTGTTAATATATCACGTTGTAGGAACACTTATATGTTGGTTTGAGAACATAATCTTTGTTCCTGACAGCATCCTTTGAATGTCGACATTGAAAGATTGTATAAACTTTATTGGAACATTCTTGGAAATTAAAACATTCTTTGAACATTTCATTAAAACATTCTTTGAACATTTCATTAAAACATTCTTTAGAAAATTTTTAGAACTTGAGTGTAACATTCTCCAGTGTTGTAGGAACGGTTCCCTGCTGGCTGAGGGAGCTGCTGATTGGTGGAGCAGCTACCAGCAGATGATTGGCCGACACTCATCTGGCCATTTGGATGTTTTATTGGTTCTGCAGAAGCTAGCAGAACTGAGCTTCCGTCTCTTCCCGTCTTATTTTCTCCTCTCATTGTCATTTTAATTGTCGTTGTCGTTCCTTCACTTCACCCAGACGAGTCAGGATGGTGTTAAAAGTTCCCAATAAGTGACAAACCCGGACGTTTCCAGATCATCTACATCACTGCCACGCTGACGCTTCGCCAACATTAGCTGAAGAAGAACGTTCCTGTCATTTAATGTGCTTTTAAACTCACCCGTTTGCTGAGCTATTATCCTGTCAAGCACTAAAGCATCAGGAGACTGAAGCATTCATCAGTTCCTACAAGGTCGAAACAAAACTTCCTGAACACTCAGAAAATCTAAATGGATCTCTTATTCTTTGACTTCATTATGCGGAAAACACTCAGAAAAACCCCATAAAGGAGAGATTTCTGTCAAATCTTCCTGAGGTATTGTTGAAGAGGTATCATGTCTCAGCGTAGATGTGTTTTTCTCGCAGCTTTTAAACGCCTCATCGAAGAGAAACAATCTAAAAGCGTCATTCTTCTGCAGAACCTGCTGCCGCTGTTTGTTTGTATTTAAGCCCAAACGACGCTGATGGAGCAGAAGCCATAAAGTCAGTTTGATGAATTTTCACTGAATTGTTTCTGTCTTATTTATGTTCGATTCCTCTGAAAAGAACCTTTATTTTCTCATCTGAATGGCAGCTTCTCTTTTCTTTCCTCTGAAAGACGCTGACAGAGCTATTAACATGACGTCTGTTTTACTGGAATAAACTTTACAGTTGTGTTGTTTCAAAGTGTTTCTTTTCTTCTCAGCAGAAATAAAGACTTCACTTTCATTTATTAAACTGGCTTCTTCTTTGTTGTGTGTCAAACTGAACCATGAGGAAAACAACTGAAGGTTGAGGATGAATATAATATTTTAGAGAAAAAATAGTGTTTAAACAGCACATTTAAAGTGATTTCCAGTCAAAAACATCATAACTGGAGCCCTGAATTAACCTGAAGTGTAAAAATATTGGGTTTTAAGATCCTACAGTGGTGTTTACAGTTTGAGTTCACCTGAATAAAATCCATGTTAAAGATTGAAATGTTTTTTTTTAAAAGTATGTTTGCTGTATGAGGTTAATTGTGTTTGAAGCTTTGTTCACGCTCCTGTTAGATTTGTTGACGTTGTGTCTTCATCAGTGTTAAATCCAGTCTGAAGTGTGTTTTAAATAACTTTTCACCGCCTCCTCAGCAGTAATTATGGCTGAAATGATTCGCTCGCTGCTCCTCCTCTTCTGTTTGCAGAAATGTTCTGTTTTTTATAGTGAATCTGTGAGTTGTTTTTCGTCTCTGAGGATGTTTGTCTGCGTTTTATCAGCTCTGTGAGGAATTCATCTCTTGTGTGAAAATGGAGGAAAAACAAATGTATATGCCAGTCTTATGGAAACAAACATCCAACATACAGGCCAGTTTGGAAAGAAATACATCACAGACGCTCATCAATGGGCTTTTTTTAATGCCAGACATATTGTGTAATTTTCTTTTTCAAATTGGTGCCATTAAAGCCAAAAAAAAAAACTGTATAAAACAACTATTGAAGAAAACTTGAAAATGTGATTGTCAGAAGCATATTTTATCGCCAGACGGTTACATTTAAATGACCGCATCTGTGTCATTTAATTTTTTGTACAATAACCTCAGTAAAGTTGTGGCACACTTGTGAACCTCTCTCTCTGAAACAAGCTGCATTTCCAATTTGGGTTTGGTTTAGTATATTCAATGAAGCCATGCAAAACTTCACCTTCATGCTATGAATGTTTTCATGCTTGCAGGCCCTTGAAGAACATAACACTGAATCAAAATTTCTAATTTATTTCATTTTTTCCGTCATTGCTGAGCCTTAGAACTTCATCAGAACAGCAGAAAGAAACATGAAACTTTCAAGGATGAAAAACACATTTGAGTTCTGGTAAAAACTGCAACCAGATATTTTTTTCGTCTTCTCTAGGACAGTCTAAACACTAAATCTGAGTTTAACACGAAAAGACAAAACTGTCCCAAACACACCTAAAACAATCAAAGTATGACACTGAATGACAAAAAAGAGAATCAAGAGGACACAAAACAAGAAAAAAAAGAGACAAAACAACAGGAAGAAGGAGACGCACAATGACAAAAGCAACAAAATGACCACAATGAGACACAAAACAAAACAAAACACGTTTGTCAGTGCTGAAAAACATATTTAAGTTCTGGTAAAAACTACAACCAGATCAGTTTTTTGTCTTCTCTAGGTCACAGTCCGAACACAAAATGTTGTTTTTTTCAGGATGATTCTTCACAATAACTAATTTGGAGTTTGTTATCTGTTTTTGTCTTCGTATGTGAAAATGTTCCATCAAAATAAGTTTAATTTTCAGAGACACAGCTGCAACATCTTGAATTCAGCTCAGCCAAAAAAGATTGATCAGTTTAAAGACATTTAAGCTTTGTTCCTGCTATAGCAGATTGATAGTGAGATGCAGCAGACCATTCTACTGTGAAGCACGGTGGTGGCAGCATCATGATGTGAAGCATGGTGGTGGCAGCATCATGACGTGAAGCACAGTGGTGGTGGCATCATGATGTGAAGCAAGATGGTGATAGCATCGTGATATGAAGCATGGTGGTGGTGGCATCATGACGTGAAGCATGGTGGTGGCAGCATCATGATGTGAAGCATGGTGGTGGCAGCATCATGATGTGAAGCATGGTGGTGGCAGCATCATGATGTGAAGCACGGTGGTGGCAGCATCATGACGTGAAGCATGGTGGTGGCAGCATCATGATGTGAAGCAAGATGGTGATAGCATCGTGATATGAAGCATGGTGGTGGTGGCATCATGACGTGAAGCATGGTGGTGGCAGCATCATGATGTGAAGCATGGTGGTGGCAGCATCATGATGTGAAGCACGGTGGTGGCAGCATGGTGGTGGCGGTAAAAGGACGATACAGAAAGCCTAAAAATCTGTAGAAAATCCGTACGAAATCAGCCCCAGAAGCATGGTATTTATATGCAACCCCATGATGTCACATTTCTGCATTGAAAAGATCAGATTCTATCATTTACGCTTATTACTTTCTGAAATGTCTTTACTTTTGTTTCTTTTTTTGTTGTTGTTTTTTTGGGGGGGGTTGTTTTTTTTGTTTTTTTCCTTTTTTGTTGTTTTATTTTATTTTTTTTATTTTAATTTTTTTTATTTTTCTCGGTCTGCCTAATTCTTTTCCTTCAAGAATACCCTCGTGACGTGTATTTACACTTGTGACACGGTTGGAATGTGCTCTGTAAAGCTCTGAATACCAATAAAAAATAAATTATTTTAAAAAAAAAAAAAGATCAGATTCTATGTGAGTTTTAATGTTCTTCATAGAGTTAAAGATACATTTGAGTCACATCTGAGCAAAATAAAACCAGTTTGGGACCAAACTGTAAAAAAAAATAAAATAAAATAAAACAAAGCTTAATAAGAACATAGATCCTAGTGACTGCAGTTAATCCCCTGCAAACCTGCTTCCATCTCCAGCCTCAGAACATGAATATAACCCAACTGATTATACCTGCTGTTGTCATATTTTGCCATTTTAATTTCCTGTTTTGCATGTGGAGTCGTTTGAATTCCTATTTCACTTGTAAATAAATGAACTGTTTTTGCTTTTCACACCTGGTGGAGTCTTTGAGCCTCGATGCCGGAATCCTCGGTGTGTGTTTTAGTGTGTGTTTTAGTGTGTATTTTAGCGTGTGTTTTGGTGTGTGTGTTGTCAGAGTGACGGCTGAACTATCCACCTGGCATAAATTGAGTTCACACACACATTGGGTCGCTGTGGAAAGAGAAAAGAAAAGAGAAAATACCCTTCACGGCGTAATTTGTTTCCCCCACGTTGCCTCCTGACACTGCCAAGATTGAGGCACAATATTAGCGAGAGATTATGTCGAATTTAGAAAAGTTGTTTTGCTGCTCGGACTGACGGACGGAGACGAGCCGCTGCAGGGTTAATCAGCCGGCGGCCATGTTTGTGTTTAACGGACTGGACAGAGTCGGGAGGGATGATGGATGGATGGATGGATGATGTGGTTATTAAACTAATGTGTGAGAGAAGAATGATATAAAGAAGTTGTTTTTTCAATTCAGTTTCGTTAATTCGGAGGAAAATGAACACAACAGACAGAAGGTTGCAAATGAAGATACTATTTTACAGAAAAATTGTGTTTAAACAGCACATTTAAAGTGATTTCCAGTCAAAAAGATCATAATCGGAGCCCTGAATTAACCAAAAAAGCTAAAATATTGGGGTTAAGATCCCACAGTGTTGTTTACGGTGTGAGTTTATTTGAATAAAATGCATGTTAAGGATTAAAGCCCAACAAAAAAGTACGTTTGCTGTATGAAGTTAATTGTGTTTGAAGCTTTGCTCATGCTCCTGTTAGATTTGCTGACATGCTATATTTTAATCAGTGTTAAATCCAGTCTGAAGTGTGCTTTTAAAACATTTACTCACATGTAATACAGGGTTTTTTTGTTCATTAAATGGGCAAAAATTAAAGAAAAATGCAGATTTCTATCATGCATTGTAGAAAAAAAATTCCCATGAAAAAACTGGCTGCAAGATAAATACATTAACAGACAAACATATACAGTAGCGGTCAAAAAATACTGCAAAAATCTATAAAATACGTATGTTTTTTTAGCTGATTTTGATACAATATGAAGATGCCACCACCATGCTTCATATCATGATGCTGCCACCACCATGCTTCACATCATGATGCCGCCACCACCATGCTTCACATCATGATGCTGCCACCACCGTGCTTCACATCATGATGCCGCCACCACCGTGCTTCACATCATGATGCCGCCACCACCGTGCTTCACATCATGATGCCGCCACCACCGTGCTTCACATCATGATGCCGCCACCACCGTGCTTCACATCATGATGCCGCCACCACCGTGCTTCACATCATGATGCCGCCACCACCGTGCTTCACATCATGATGCCGCCACCACCGTGCTTCACATCATGATGCCGCCACCACCGTGCTTCACATCATGATGCCGCCATCACCGTGCTTCACATCATGATGCCGCCACCACCGTGCTTCACATCATGATGATGCCACCACCGTGCTTCACATCATGATGCCGCCTCCACCGTGCTTCACATCATGATGATGCCACCACCGTGCTTCACATCATGATGCCGCCACCACCGTGCTTCACATCATGATGCTGCCTCCACCGTGCTTCACATCATGATGCTGCCACCACCGTGCTTCACATCATGATGCCGCCACCACCATGCTTCACATCATGATGCCGCCACCACCGTGCTTCACATCATGATGCCGCCATCACCATGCTTCACATCATGATGCCGCCACCACCGTGCTTCACATCATGATGCTGCCATCACCATGCTTCACATCATGATGCCGCCACCACCATGCTTCACATCATGATGCTGCCATCACCATGCTTCACATCATGATGCCGCCACCACCATGCTTCACATCATGATGCTGCCACCACCATGCTTCACATCATGATGCTGCCACCACCATGCTTCACATCATGATGCCGCCACCACCATGCTTCACAGTGGAAATTTTGGGTTTGTGATGATCTTCAGCGTTTTGTTTCTAACAAACATTGCATCTTGTCTGATGTCTGATGTCATGCTGTTTGATGAACTCTGGTCTTTTCTCCAGCAGTGTCCTTCTCTTTTTCACTTCCCCATAAAGCTTTGATTGTTGAAGAACAGACAACAGCTGTTGTGTCTCTCATGGTGCTTTTCCAATGTCCAGTGTTACCAATATTAGACAGAATTGTATTTTTAAAATCAATATTTAAATAAAGTGGACTGGAAGCTTTATTGTTGTTATACTGCAGTGCAAAATAGAAAAAAAAGGGCTAAATTTCAAAGCCAATCCCAGAGTAAAACATCTGCT
Source organism: Amphiprion ocellaris (assembly GCF_022539595.1). Lineage (NCBI taxonomy): Eukaryota > Metazoa > Chordata > Actinopteri > Pomacentridae > Amphiprion > Amphiprion ocellaris. The sequence goes on along the minus strand of NC_072779.1, from coordinate 32,612,829 downwards.
TAACAAAAGATATTGCAAAAAAATAACTATACAAAGTTTACAGAAACACTCTTAAAAAAGAAAAAAAGATTGAACTCCTTACATTTAAATAATTGTCTCTGTCTGCTTTGTGTTTACACTACCTGCAGTTCAACTGAAACATCTTGAATTTTTGTCATGTGACTTTTGAAGCAGAATTTTTAGTCTTTTACAGAATCTTGGACCAAACTGTTTATTTTTGTCCAATTTTTAACTGAAACATGTAGAATAAAGTGATCTTCATGGTGTATGACATTAGGCTAGTTTAATTTTTGTGGCAAAATGCTTCGTCAAAGACGAGTAGTTCGAAGACTGTCGGAAAAGTTGAAAAACAAATTTTTTTTTTTACAGTTTTTACAATTTGTAGCTCAGATATATTGTGTATTTTGGGCAGTTTTTTGTTAAATATAACATGAATTTCAAACCTGCTAGTGGATTTTGAGGTTAAGGAATGGAAGGTAGAATGAAGAGAATTAAATACTGACACATTGAGGGAAGGAACGATGGATTAAGAGAGTTTAGAAATATTCAGTAAGAAAAGTTTTGAATAGTAAGGATGATTTGGGAGGAAGGGAGGGAATAATGGCTAATTAAACTCAACCTGCATGAACTCTCTGTGAACCTCTGTGTCTGAAATCCTGATATACACCGAGGAAAATCCTGATGACAGGCGATTTCCATAATTTATGACTGATTCACTGTGCGGCCGACAGCAGAGCTTCCATCAGCCGCCGGACCACCAGCACAATCCTGGAACCGGCGAGATTTAAATTGAAGTCAAATCGCTTTTTGTGCAGAATCACGGCCAGACTGCCGGGAGCAAAAGGTGCACAGAAAACTTCTCCACCTACATCATTCGACGCCTCCCCACCAGCTGCACTTTTACATGCGAAATATCTTCTGAAAATCTGCCTTACCGCATTAAAACTGGGTCTCTGCTGCTGCCTCTTCATGAAAAATGGTTCAGTACTGTAAGATGCATGCAAATATTTGAATATGTATGCTGCTGCAATACCACATGATATTATAAATGGGTAAAAAACATGTATTTTTTCATTATTCAACACACAAAAACCAAAAAAACTCAGTGCATGTGTTTGGTTTCTTCAACCTCGCAGCCCAAAACCACAGATTTCTCCAACATACAACCCATTCAGTGTAATAAGCAGCTGTTCACTTAACTTCTAATAGATCCCAGACACTAACATGTATTGTTGCGACGAGAAAACCAACTGAGGGCAATGATGTTTGGGCTCATTGGTCACATTGCTGCATTAATGAGCCTCACTGAGCCCTGTTTTAAACTGAGAAAGTGCAACAACAAGTGCAAAGCTTTGGGTTCGACGTGGGCGTCTCCAGGAACACCTGCTGTTTGGTTCTTGCAGATGCAGCAGTGCAAGTTGGGAAAATCAAGTTTTTTTGGCTTGTTAACATGTCCAGGGGGAGTTTTTTATTTATACTGGAAGAAGCCAAACTTGTTAACTTGCAGAGTGAAGCTTTCTGCGTCATTTTTATTCTTAAGAATCAGTTTTTGGGGGCAACATGTTTGACTGAATCACTCCAACATTACAACTTACATGTGTAAAGTAGAGTAGTTTTACAGTGTTTGAGTCTAGCGGTGAATTGGTAGTAAATGGAGCTAAAACTACAGAAGAAAATCTATGCGGAACAAGTTTAAATGTTTGCCAAGTGAAGAATTTGTGTTCACAATTATGATAAACACCACACAAATAATCCTTTTAAATGATGTCGAAAAACTTGTTAGAATCACTTGATTTCCATGAGTAATATACTAAAAAACTGGTCTTTATGCTACAAATCATTGAGTGTGTTGAAGTAAAAATACCTTTGATTGTACAGGAATGGCTAAATCCACTGATCTAATGTAGTTTATTGGTTGAACATAATTTCATTAGAAGTTGTCATAACACAAAAACACTGATCCAAACTGGTAACATTTTTTACTGAACCATGAGAACAGGATTTCAGCACAGTCACAGGTAAGCTGGTGTGCAAGTACAAGGACCAAAAAAAAGAGAAGAAAATCTAATTGGAGAAACTAAATTTCTCAAATGTTTGTCAACTTAACAACTTATTAATTAAGTACACAACGCTTTCATATACCATGGAAAATCTAGTTGGAGACTAGGAGAAACTTGTGTTTCTGCTATAAATGATTAAATAAGCTGTACTTAAAAATATTCCAATGACCAAATACAGGTTGTTGCTTGAACATAGTTTTATTAGAAGTTGCCAAACTCAGAAACATTGATCCAAACTGGTAGTATTTTTTGCTGAACAATGAACAATGTTCATACAGAGCCATAGGTGAGCTGGTGTGCTCGAGTACTGTCATGCCCCCAGTGTAATACAGTGTGTTTCAGTTATTGCTCTTTGCAACAGCACCACCTTGTGGTCAGGTATGCTCACTGCCAGTATCCCGGTTAGTAAGGTTACTTCCTGTTTATGTCCCGTTTGAACCGGAAGTAGGAAAGTCCGCGATGTTCGCTGTTAGCGATTGTTAGCTTCCTATTCTACATGACTTCCTCCATTTACCTCTTGTTTAAGCAACGTCTGTGAGTATTCTACGTTGACAATACATACTGACTTTAACCGTTCCATATTTCCTGTCTGTAGTGGTGTAAATGCATATTTTATACATGCTAATCGTTACGCGGCTAAGCCAGCAGCGTTTGCGTCAGGCTATAGGGCTAATTTTCAGGTTTGGGTTTCATGCTGGTGGCTCTTAGTGGCATTCTGTTTTGTGTTTTCAGTTTCACAACATTTCAGTAAACCTCTGCGAACTTTCTACACCGTGGAATTATTGAGACTGTTTAGCTGATTGGAGAACTAGCTTCAGCAGTTAGTGAGACCAATACAAGTACATAGGACCAAAAAAAAAAACCAACAAAAAAAAGACAAGAAAATCTAATTGGAGCAACTAAATTTGTCAAGTGGTTGTCAGCTTAAGAAGTTGTGTTCATACAAATGCTAATTGAATACACAAAGCTTTTATATAGCATGGAAAAACTAGTTGGAACTACAAAATTTTCAAGAGTAATCAACTTAAAACTTGTGTTTATGCTCTCGCTCTAGCACTAAATAAGCAGTACATAAGAATTCCTTTGATTGTGGACGAGATGCTAACTCCCTCAACTCAATGTAGTTTGTTGGTTGAACATAATTTCAGTAGAAGTCGTCATAACTCAAAAACATTGATGTAAACTGTGCTTGAGTAGGTGGAGTTATGGTGTAGAGTCACATCCAGGACATTTTAAGACAGGAAGGGATTATTTACATGGAAAACCTTGAAACTTTAATGCACCGAGATGAGTAATTTAGGAGTTAATCAATGACTAGAGAGGGTTTCTTAGCCAGGTGAAGCTCTGAAACATCTAAACCACTCTCAGTAACACATGATGACAACTCAGCAAAGAAAGATTATATTTTCCTTGACATGGTGAAGAGAAGTACAACCACATACTGCAGGTTTCATATAACTTAGTGATGACAGAAACCCAACAAATGCTATCAAACACTTTTTTTACGACACCATCAGTCCACATTATTGGACTTTTGCAGTACATCTAACATGACGTAGGAGCATTTGCACCTCAATGCATTTCCTGAAGAAAAAAACTCTAAAATGAGGCAACAGAATGCAGGATTTATGAGCCGCTGTAATTCGGCAACTCTCACATAAACAACCGAGTGAGTCATAACCGAGCAGAGTGTCTTTGTAGCAGCTTCATGCCGTTTGCACATGATTTAAAGAAGCTAAAACCGGCGGACAGTCGTACATGATGTCAGTGCTCTCCGGTGCAGCACTGCAGATTTATGGCCGCGTGTCTGCAGGGATTTATGGCAGTGAAGAACAAGCTTTTCATGCAGCATAAAGTAAACATGGAGAACAGGTATTGTTGGAGCCACTTATACTAATAGATCAGTACAGGCTGCTTTGTTAACGTTCTTGCTTCCAGCGCCGTAGACGCTAGTTTGAATGCAGATTTAAACATGTCTACAGGCCGGGGAGAGATTTTCCACCAAAATACCAGCAACTCATTTTACGCAGCTTAATTTGAATGAACCTCCCAGCTGTTTGCACCTCTCCTCCCACGTGTGCACTGTGAGATCTGCACCAATGTACCCATGAATACAGATTTGCAAGTCCCATTGGGCCTCACGAAACCTGAATTAGATGACCTTATGGCCCTGAAGAATGGAGGAGCCTCAACTACAGTCCAGTTGAGAAAGCCTGAATGAAGAGGTGACTGAAGAGGAGAAAGAACTTCAGTAAAGCCATTCTATGATGGAAACTCCAGGAGATCCACCGTAGCTACAACCAGGACCAGTTATGCTACCTGCATGTCACCCATATCTGATCTACCAGCTATCAGAACAATGTGCAGAAGACAACAAAAACGATACTTTTGAATGCAATAGCATATCTGCAGTTAGGAAAGTGTCCATATTCTGCTCATTTACAGTTGTACTTTTGGGATCTACTGGACTATGTTCACACTAGAGACATCATGTTCCAGTACTGAATCCCAATCTGATACCATTTTTCCCATCCTCTAAATGCAGTGTTAGAGGGTAAATGTAATGTTAGATGGTAAATGTAGTGTTAGATGGTAAATGTAGTGTTAAAGGGTAAATGTAGTGTTAGAGCGTAAATGTAGCATCAGAGGCTAAAGGTAGCATTACAGGGTAAATATAGTGTTAAAGGGTAAATGTAGCCTTAGAGGATAAATATAGTGTTAGAGTGTAAATGTAGTGTTAGAGGGAAAATGTAGCCTTAGAGGGTAAATGTAGCGTTAGAGGCTAGGATGTCTCCAAAAGACAGAGAAAAGCTGTATTTTCTACATGCATGTCAGAAAATACATTGTAGATAAGCTGTTGTGCTTGGTTGTGGCATTTAGCTAGTGTAGCACTTGTTACGTTAAAATTATAAATATATTAAAGATAGACCAGTATCAGATGTATAGGACGCTCCTAGCCGGAGGTCTGAACATCCATAAAGAGACACAAAACAGAGACAGTTTTGCCAAAAGGTGTATAAAAAACACACTCAGTGCAAGTTAACTGCACAACAACAAAAATATGACAGTACAATTAATGACAAAATAATAAAGTGCGCACAATGGCATAAACAAACAAAAGTGTCTGAGTCCAGTCTTTTAGTGTTAAGTCTTTGGATCGATCGTTGCAGCCCAATCCAGGTGTGTGTATTTTATCTGTCCTACTGCACCATGAAGGCAGTAAATCCTTTGTAGGAACAATTTTCCTTCTCTCTGTCAAGTTCTTGTAGGTTGGCTCACCATCCAGTTAACTGGAATCTCGGTTCTCTGACGGATGAATCCTTTAATGGATGCTCTGCTGGATGCTGGACAGGTCCAGAAATCCACCCCTTACCAAAACCTGACCAATAAATCCATCAACTGTACCCTCAGTCATGGACAGTAAGGTCGAAGTGAACCACTCTTAAATACTCAGTTTGAACAGAGTCTGGCATAGCAGGAAACGTGTCCGAAGCATGAGCAGCAAGAACCAGACAGCAAGAGATCCTGGAAGTATCGGCTGGCTGATTAGTGTAGTCCAGCCACCTGGCTCCCCCTAGTGTCAATTTGTGGTAACCCTGGTAAAACACACCATTAATATAGTTCAACAGCTCCAACCAGCCACTCATCTGTTTCTTCTTTATAGCCTGGGCTACACCAGCAACGGGCACCATGACTTTTGTGATGCTTAAATGGTGTCTGACCAGAACCTCTTGCTGCTTAATCCTGTAGCGACCAGAGGAGGCGTCACTCAGACTACAGTTCATGTTGGCAAGCAGAGAGCATTATGGGGGTCTAGCTAGCAATGGGCACCATGACAAACACTACTGTGGTTGATAATGACCTCCAACCAGAGCTCATGTGTTTAAGACAAGCTGGGATTGACTAGGCCACTGTTCCTATATCCCACTGACATACGGGATGTATTTGTTGTCCTATCGGTTAAAAACAGGAAGTGCCAATTTTCTGCCTTCTCAATGTCTTCATCTAATATAACAGTGTTCATCTTTACCAACAACGTAAAATTCAGCACATAGTCTAACATAAGAAACCTCCATTGTGGTATTTCCTGAATGCTCAAAGAACTGGAGTTACGTCCAGTCGCTACTGTTTGTTGGTGTTTTGGTTAAAGCTGTTGGATCCTACATCCCAGTGGAAACAGAAACACTAGACGGACGTTATGCCACACAAGACTTTGAATGTGGCAGTTTAGGGAGACATGAAGCAGTCTTTTCTGAGTCTGCAGATCTTTTACATGCACAAAAAGGCCAGAAACACATCATATCAGCTCTTTGACATTTAAAACACATGCTAACACACACCCATACAGCATTAAAGCCACAGCTGCCGAACTCAGAGCTGCCCAGAGAGCAGTTAGAAGATGTATAATCAAGAAAAAGGTTGGCTTAACAGCTCAATTAGCAGCCGTAATTAAAACACTCAGCAAAAGACAGATAGCACGGATCTGTCTTTCTCTCTCACACATATTGCAAAATGAAAGAACAGTGAGAACATTCTTCCTGCAGGCTCCTGCACACACTGAGAGAACGAAGGCGCTTCGTGTGTTCAGTAATGACAGGATTGTTGGTGGTGATGATTAATAATTACATACATGAGTAGCTTTTCCTGCTGGCTGAGCTCATATACTGCTGCTGCTGCTGCTGAATCCTTCCCAGTAAAACACGTGTTTTATATCCCAACCGTGCATTAGTGTGAAGGAAAGGGAAGGAGTGGAGGGTAGCAACTGTTTGTTTTAACCAATGATGGGTCATTTGCAGGTAATAAAAGTTCACCCTGAGCTGGCATGAAGCTGCACACGGCTACAGATTTGTTATATGTGAAGCAATCCATCATCCAGGTTCAGCTGTGGCATTGAAAATAGCTTTTCTCCTTCAGATTCCAGGCTGATCACTAAATAACAGTACCATTAAGCAGCTGCAGGCTCCTCCGACGCTCCACTCGGAACCTCGGTGGTGTTTTCCTCCATCGGTGGTGGGTGGAAAAGTCACTAGAACCCGTGATGTGATTTCATTACGGCGTAATAATCCTTTACAGCTCGTCCCGTCCCACACAACTGTCACCGCCTCCAAACAACAGCAATAAATCTAATCAGCCCGAGTGTTCAGCGCGGAGAGAAAACGAGCTCCAACAGCCGCTGAGAACAACATTTTTATTTCTCTTGTCACTTTTACCTTTTTTTATCTTCTCTCTGCTATATGGCTTTTCCCCTGAATTTATATTCTATTGTCCAACACAGTGGGTTTTTTTTTTTAAAATCATCTTGATTTGTGTTTGTTGGTGTTCTTGTTTTGTTTGCTTTTGTTTCCCTCTGTCAAGTCTTGTGAAAAGATCCTTTTTTAAAGGTGCATAAATTGATAATTGGCATGCCTGACCTCTTTTTCGTTGTACACTTTCAGGGGAAAACTCTTATAATGCTGATTATCACAAAAATACAAGATCCTGCTTCAATTACAGAGGATGTCCTTGGAAAAACACAATTTCACATCATTTAAATATTTTTTTTCAATCATTGCAGACAACAGACTCAGCAGGGCTAGAAAAACAACAACTGCTTCACATCACGATGCTGCCACCACCATGCTTTACAAAATGATGCTGCCACCACCATGCTTCACATCATGATGCTGCCACCACCATGCTTTACAAAATGATGCTGCCACCACCATGCTTCACATCACGATGCTGCCACCACCATGCTTCACATCATGATGCTGCCACCACCATGCTTCACATCATAATGCCGCCTCCACCGTGCTTCACATCATGATGCCGCCTCCACCATGCTTTACAAAATGATGCTGCCACCACCATGCTACACAAAATGATGCTGTCACTTCCATGCTTCACATCATGATGCTGCCTCTTCCATGCTTCACATCATGATGCTGCCACCACCATGCTTCACATCATATCATGACTCACCTGGAGAACCCCAGCAGCACTGTGAGGGTCATGTTCTTTGACTTCTCCAGTGCTTTCAACACAATCCAGCCTTCTCTGCTCAGGGTGAAGCTTGAAGGAGCAGGAGTAGACTGTCACCTGGCTGCTTGGACCATCGACTACCTCACCAACAGACCACAGTATGTGAGGCTTCAGGACTGTGTGTCTGATGTGGTAGTCAGCAGCATGGAGGTCCACAGGGGACAGTCTGTCCTCCTTTCTCTTCACCCTGTACACATCGGACTTCCATTACAGCTCTGGGAGCTGTCACCTCCAGAAGTTCTCCGATGATACAGCCATTGTCAGGTATCTGAGGGGGATGAGAGGAAGTACAGGACGGTCATCTCTGACTTTGTTGACTGGTGTGAGCGAAACCGTCTGCAGCTCAACGCCGGTAAGACGAAGGAGATGATCGTGGACTTCAGCAGGAGGAGGACATCCCAGACTGCACCGGTGAACATCCAGGGTTTGGACATTAAGATGGTGGACTCATACAAATACCTGGGTGTTCACCTCAACAATAAACTGGACTGGACACACAATACAGAGGTTCTGTACAAGAAGGACCAAAGTGGTCTCCACCTGCTGAGGAGACTGAGGTCCTTTGGAGTGTGCAGGACTCTGCTCAGGACATTCTATGACTCTGTGGTAGCGTCTGCTATCTTCTATGCAGTGGTCTGCTGGGGAGCAGGGAGCACTGAAAGGGACAGAAAGAGACTAAACAGAAGGTCAGGAGGAGGTTCTGTCCTGGACTGTTCCCTGGACTCCACAGAGGAGGTGGGTGAGAGGAGGATGTTGGCAAAGCTCACATCCATCATGGACAATCCCTCTCACCCACTGCATGACACTGTGGGGTCTTTAAGCAGCTGCTTCAGCAGCAGACTGAGACATCCACCCTGCAAGAAGGAACGCTATCACAGGTCCTTCATCCCATCTGCTATAAGACTTTACAACATCAGCATCACTGGCTGATGTTAACATAACCTGGACTCATATCATATCATCCCAAACCATAACAATTTGCACAGACATTGTTGCACTGCTACATCTTTGCACTTTTAAACTTATTTTTTCAAGCCACTTTATATTGTGTTGTTTACAGTCTGTCACTACTGCACTATTTCATCCTCATTTCTCATCCCTGTACGTATTGTAAATATTATTTCTACTGTTCTATTATTATTTTATTACTATTACTATGTTTATTGCGACATAAGCTGCTGTAACAATGTGAATTTCCCCTGGCGTGGGGAGAAATAAAGGACTATCTTATTTTATCTAATCTTATCTTAGAATGCTGCCACCACCATGCTTCACATCATGATGCTGCCACCACCATGCTTCACATCATGATACTGCCACCACCATGCTTCACATCATGATGCTGCCACCACCATGCTTCACATCATGATGCTGCCACCACCATGCTTCGTGCCATGATGCTGCCACCACCATGCTTCACATCATGATGCTGCCACCACCATGCTTCATATCATGATGCTGCCACCACCATGCTTCACATCATGATGCTGCCACCACCATGCTTCACATCATGATGCTGCCACCACCATGCTTCACATCATGATGCTGCTACCATCATGCTTCACATCATGATGCTGCTACCATCATGCTTCATAATATGAAGCTTGTAACTCCTTCAGAGGTGTCTTGGTGGCCTCCCTCACTAGTCTCTTTCTTGCTCAGTTAGTTTTTGAGGGTGTCTGCAGATTTACACGTGCCATATTCCTTCTATTTCTTATTCATGGATTTCACTGGAATCCAGGGGATATTCAGTGACTTGGAAATTTTCTTGTTTCATCCACTGACTTATGCTTTTCAATAACCTTTTCACAGACTTGCTTGGCATGTTCTTTGTTCTTCATAGTGTAGTTTTATCCTGGACCCTCCAGCTACAGGTGTGTTTATACTACAGTCACTAAATAATAAGCATCTGAAATCTGAGTTTACTGCTCAGTATTATAAGCTATCTCTTATACAGGGAGCAGTGAATGAGTGATTCAGGCACAGTTTATGTCATTTAAGCTGCTGCAGAACTGCACCCAGGGGCAGATTTAACACTGAACTGTGTGTCTGCAAATCTCAAGATGGGAAACTCAGAGTTTTCTGGTCTAGTGGAAAAAAAAAACATCATTAACTTAACACCAATACTACATTTTACCTTAGTAATGGGTAAATAAAGAGCAGCACTCCCATTTTAATCGACTGGAAACAGAAAAATTAATACATGACACTGAACATTTATCTTTAAAAACACAGGAGCAGGCTGAGTAGGAGTAGAAAAGAGTCAGCATTAAGCAAAGTCCAGTCATTCATCATTCAGCAGATTCCCTTAATGGGCGAGAAGTGCAGAAAAATAACTGTCTATAATACAATTAATATTTCTAATAATCTCACAGGAATAAAACCCAGGTGGCAACAACTGAGGTTGAAAGTATAAATGTGCATTTTACATTTAGAGGTCTCACTCAGCAGCTATTTAAACATGATTCCTGAAATAATGTTAAGATTATTTGCAGCCCCGATGAAAGTAGCTACACTTAGTCCAGTTTAAAAATCTTTTCAGGTGCACTGCAATCTGAAATGTTCACAAAGTTTCCATTACGTTGTGATAACTGATGGGAATGTTCCATTAGTGCAGCCGGTCACAGTGTGAGAGATGAACAGTGCAGTTGTCCACAGTCTAACAGCATCATAAAGACACACTGTATAGATTTAACTCCGAGCCGAGGATGGATCCATGATGGGAAATGTTTCAATGCAAGGACAGAGATTGCTGATTAATCATAAAACGTTAGCAAAGAGAGGCGTTTGCTATTATCCACCTGGGATTCTGATCTGCTCCTCTTGACATAAAATGGCTTTGAATTAATGCAACGTGCGCTCTGATATCCACTGTGTGAATGAGGAAATCAAACGCTGAGTCAGATGTCTTTTTTAGGCTCAGTGGGAGTGGAGGAGTTGGAGGGGAAGTCGGGGTTTGATGAAATAAACCACAGAGTTAAAGTTACCACAGAAGCGGACTCAAACTGGTCTGTACTTCTAAGTTCAAACTCATCAGAGCTACAAACCACAGCAACTAAACCAAAAGCTGGTGACGTCTAACAGATTTTAGATGTTTTCTTCATCCATCAGGCAGCTGGTGATTCAACCATCACTGATAGATGTCAGGCTTTAATGATGGGGTGTTATAAAAGACCACAGTTGTGGACTCTGGCTTTGTTGCAGAGCCTCATCATAGTCAAACAATTTGCACTTTTTTGCTTTTTTTGTTTTTTATTCTACTGACAGGTCAGATGTGTCTATTATGAATAACTGGGCAGTTCTCAATAGTCTCAGTTCTCTTCAGACATCAGGTTGTCCTCCAGGATTTCTCGAGACTTTGCTCATTCATTTTACTCTCTTTACAGGCCTTCCAGGACCTGCTGCTGAGAAACAAACCCACAACATGATGCTGCCACCACCATGCTTCATTTAATGATGCTGCCACCACCATGCTTCATATCATGATGCTGCCACCACCATGTGTCACATCATCATCAGGGTGAGTGATGAGTGATGCCTCGTCTAGTTGCTACAGTATTAAACAGTAAGAGGCTCCACCTGGTGGAATAACCAGGTACTGCAGCTCTACAGCAAGGTTCATAACAAATACGCCATTTGATTTTTCTAACTGGACTTGTACTGTGTATCATCTAGCAAAACGGTATCAGATTGCGACTTGGTGTCAGCAGATAATAAAATTTTCACCTCATTAAGTTCTGGTGCATCACAGAAATCTGGGTGCCCATTCTTGGCTAAATGTCACAACCACACAGTACAGCTGATCTACTATATATAGTAATATATAATAATAAAGATATAATAAATAATATATTTTCTGACATGCATGTAGAAAATACTTTTTTTCTCCATCTTTTTTCACTTGTGGAGTCACACAACACCTTTTCCTCTCAGACTACATTTTTACAACAAGGTTTCTGAACATCTACAGAACATTAAGGAACAGCTTGATGCAAAAATGTGATTTATTTCTTAATGCATTGATGAGCTTTCCAGTTGTCAAGTATATACATCTGGATTAATCTGAATAATTTTAATGTACTTGAAGTGCATATTTTCCAGGAAAGTGGTATTAGATTGGGCCTCAACATATACGCCTCAGTTACCCTAATAAGTTGCGTAGCATTGGGCAGTTCTAAAGTGTTTGCGCAGAGTCAGAGGTGATAGAGAGTTGAGATAGGCTGGGAGTTAATTGGTCATTAGCAGGTAACAGTGTAGAGTTAAATCTCGGCCATTTTGAGGCATGAGGGGATAATTTTCACAGAAACAAAACTTCTAAATATGCAATTTAGATAAAGAGATGAGATTTTAGGGGTTTAATGAATGACCGCAGAGGGAGTTGAATAAAAAAGAACCCTAATTTGTAGTCCTGTGTAGCTGTGCGGGTAGTTTTGCTTCTGTTTACCAATGGTATGATGAGGGCAGCAGGACCGAGTGAACCACATAAAAGCAGGAGGGAAGGAAACGTAAAGCCCAGGTGGAGAGAGAAGTGGTGAAATGTGCTCTAACAAGCTGCTGCTGAGTCACATCATGCTGCCGGATTAATAATCAGCTCTGGATGGCCTAATTGAGAAATCTCATTGTTTTAAATAAGCGAGGAACAGCCAGCGGCCAAGGACACTGGAGGAAGTGCAATTTCCTATTTCCTGCAGCAGTGTTTTCAGCACTTATTAAGCCGCATTGATCTCTTCCTTCGGTGAACTGTATGGGAGTTTGAGACATTTCCCAACAAGTAAAGTACAAGGAGGAGACTTTAAGTGGTGACTTTGCAACGGGAAAGGTGGAAGTTTCCGTTCCTTGAAGTTGATTTAAACTTACAAACTAAAAGACGCTGTAAGATTATGTTCAGAATTGAAGCTTCCAGAGCTATAATGCACTGATATTTGACAGTGCATTTGGTTTTATCCATGAATATAATAACAAATAATGTGAAAAAATGTTTGACTTAGACAGGTCATTATTTTATACAAGCAGCATAAACATCTCTGTTATACGTGAACACTCAAAGTTTAGCTCTAGGACTCACCGTTCTTCTACAGTTCCAGGTAAAGTTCCAGAAGTGACATGTTGGCTGATTAGTTGTGAAACTTGCTAGAAAAGTATGTTTCAACACAATTAATTCGACAGTTCTACCTACATAGATACATATCCACATATCTATCCATCTGTTAGCGATAGATATGGACCTCTGTCTTTTCACCTATATCATGTAAGCCATTATCTATTAGTTTATTATTAATATTCAAACCGATGAACTGATGCATGTAGAATGGTGTATATTCATAATGGATTCTAGATTCCAACATGAAAACATATACAAACAAGAAAAGCACTCAAAGAGCGCAGTACCCACAAACAAAATGACCTTACACTGAGCGCAGGCATGTTTTTCAGGTCTACGTACGGATACAGAATAGTATGACCTAAAGATGTAGGCAGGAATTGATAGGACTCAGAACCACCCCCACAATTTAATCAATTCTTCCTTGAATTATGGATAAGCCCCAATAAGTCCGCAATGGTCGATTTGTAGGATTGCAATCATGTGATCGTCAGCAGGCAGCTGACGTAGTGTTCACTTGTTGTCATGGTTACAGTGATACAGAAATCCTTAACAAATTTGTGGATCCAAACTATAAGCCGCATCACTGCCAAAATCTAGTCACTTGGTCCTTGTGTCATTTCTGACCTTTCCTGAAAATTTCATCCAAATCTGTTTGTCCATTTTTAAGTAATGTTGCGAACAGACAAACAGACAAACCAATGGCGCCACATAACTCCGCCGCATTCCTTAGTAGAATAATATTGACAAACCACTGTGTCAAACATGGACAACATCATCTTTATTTTCAAAAACAGTAGGCAGCACACATTAAGATCATTTAATTATTTACTTATTAAACTTTATTTAACCTGGTTGAATCCCACTGCGACTAAAAACTTCTTTTTCTCAGTTACAAAATTACACAGTTAAAACACAACTAAAACACTAGCAAAAAAAAGTAATAAAAACATTATTAAATTTACCAGCAAGTCATGAAAAACGAGTGCATGCTGTGGAGTCAAGAGCTCGCAGTTTGGATTTAAATGCGCTCAATGAGATTAACTCAGTTTTCGATCTTTCTGCAACATATTCTATGCAAAAGGTGCAGAGCAAACAGAAGGCTTTTCACCCAATTCAGTGCAGACATGAGGAACGGAAAACAACAAATGATCTCATGAACTGAGAGAGTAAAGATCAGCACTTCTCTGATGCAGTAGTCCAAGTATTGCCTTTAATATGAAAGTATATCAATGACGGATCCTTCTGGTGGCTAAAGCAGCCCGAGAATAGAACTGGCAGTGGCGTGTCGACACTTTACAGTTCATAATAAACCTCAGAGAAGCATGGTGAATGCCATCAACCATTCGAAGACACGGAGCTGAGACATTCATATGCAAAAGATCTCACAAAAAGTTGCAAAGACAAGCCGCTGTTTTGCATTTGAAGAAAAGCGAAACTTGTTTTGGAAATAAAAACCCTTGTAAGTGAGGGAGTCATCAGGTATTTATAAATGTGAACCAACTCTATTTTATTCCCCTCAAGTGTGGACACCGAGGGAATCATTTGTGGCCACCTCCTTTAATTGGAAAACACCATCAGCTGAATCTTGTCTGCATTCAGAACAAGTTTCAGGTGAGGTAATGAGTGTGGGACAACAACAGAGGCAGCATCTTGAACAAGAGTTGATCCAAAGCAGTAAATAACTGTGTCATCAGCATAAAAACACATGCATTAAATACACAACAGCACATTTTGGACCCAAAAGTCTAACAGGTAAGATCTAAAAATATGAATTATGAGCTCACACAACCACTGAATGCACTGTGGGAAACATAATTCAATCCATGTAGGCACCCGGTGCCTAAATTTAGTGTTTTTCTTTTACATTTCCACCTTAAATTGAAACAGAAAAGGCACAAATCGGTGCATATAAATCAGCCAGAATGCAGAAAAAGTCCAAACGTTCCCCCCGGATTCAGGCCCATTTGAGTGAATTTACCAAACGCCTCTGATTTTCCAGTTCACGGTTCTTGGATTTGCCTCCATCCGTCTCTGGTGTCCCGAGAACAATATAAACGAGATCACAGTGTTTAATTCAGCCTGAGCTGGAATGGAAAAACGTTGCTTTGCAGGGTTTAGTTTAGAGCCAAAACCCAAGTAAATTCACAAGCAGTTTGTTTGTTGGACATTTGGGTGACCTGATCCTTAACTCTGCTCTCCAAACATCCACCTTCATTAAACCCCTGAGTTCTTTGTTCATTCCCAGCTGTTAGTTTGAATCTCATCCAGCCTCGTAGGAAAGCAGCTCACTCTGACGCCTGAATGTTGAGTTCCTCGGTGATTTAGAGGAAGCAGCCTGCCCCCACAGCAGGTCGTAAAACACTCGAGAACCTGACTAGATGTGAAACAAACTGCAGATCTGAGAGGAAATAATTTTTATAAAACAAGCTGACAAATCTTTTGAATTTATCTAAAAATTCCTGCAGGGTTACTTAATGAAAAAAGTCCCCCAGCTGAGGCTTTTTTTCTTTTAAGTAACCCCGCTAGAATTTTTTGGTTCCAAATAGGAAAGTTATGCAAAGTTCTGTTAATATTTTCAATGCTGATATTGTTTTCTTTTACTTCCCAGAATGTTTGTCTTAAAGGTAGAGTAACTTTAATGTTTGGTGATGACATTGTTAAACCCTGAGAACATTCTTCCTTTGTTATCATGGGTCATCCTGGAATATTATGGGAACATTTTATAGATTCTATAATGTGTTCCCTAAACAATGTCTGCAGAACATTGCAGCTAAAATGTTCCACCTTTTAATATATTACATTACAGAAATGTCTTAAAAAGAATGCTCTGCCATCTGAGGTCAAAATAACATCTTGAAAACGTTTTTAAATGTTGCACTGAAAACCTCATTCCTTTGTTAGAAGGTTCTACAATGTGTTCCCTCAACCAAAAGGAAAAATGTTCTACCTTTAATATATCATGTTACAGTTTTGGTTTTATCACTCCCTCAAGGAGGCGGAGCCTCAGTGGAGTTATGTGATGATCGGTGTATGTTTGTCTGTTAGCAACATTACTGAAAAATTTTTTTACGGATTTGGACGAACTTTTCAGAGAAAGTCAGAAATGACACAAGGACCAAGTGATTAGATTTTGGCAGTGATGCGGCTTATAGTCTGGATCCACGGATTGGTTAAAGATTTCTGTGACATTGTAGCACGATAGCAGCACGGCATCACTGTAACCATGACAACAAGTGAACGCTACGTCAGCTGCCTACTGACAATCACATGATTGTGATCCTACTACAAATCTCACCACTGAGGACTTATCAGGAATTATCCATCAGAAATGATACAAGGAACAATTGATGAAATTATGGAGGTGTTTCTGAGTCCTATCAATTCCTGCCGCCTGCTGCATATTTAGGTGACGCAATTCGGTATCCGTACATAATGTACACATGCATAACACACGCCTGTGCTCAGTGCAAGGTCATGTTGTTCATGGGTTCATCTATATTACATGGACACATTCTATGTTGCCGTGATTTCTGCCACAAATTTTTTGAAGGTTTCAGCCATCGGAAATACAACAACTGTGCAGTCTTGGCGGAGTGCTGCCCTCTGAGTGCTTTTCTAGTTGAAATTGTGTTCATTACATTATTTAAAATGTGTCTAATATGATTAGTTAGGTTAATTATGTAATGCTTTGTTTTAACTCAACTTACAACAGTTTTTAAAAATCTCAATCTTTTTAATAGCCTACAAGTGTTCTACTGGGTCCATTATAGACAGAGCCCAAGACTCATGCAAGTTGTATGTCTCGTCTGTAGTTGCAGTCTAAAGCCTGTTTTATGCTTTCTGCATTTGCGAGGTCCGTGCAGAAAAACTGGGTCATTTCAGCAGCTACACCCCCTCGAGCGGCCGTTCTCACGTGGAAATTTCCGCATCGTGCACCTCCACATTTTTCTAACTACGCGGACAAAGCCGCCCGGAGAAACGTGGCAGAGGACCAGGACCTACTTGTAGCTGAAGTCCAGAAATACGGGAACTTATATGATTCATCACACAGAGATCACCGTGATCATGAACAATTCATGGTGTGAAATGAAAACTAACTTCTGAAATGATTTTATTCGGTAAAATGCCATGTTGAAAGTGGTGTAAACCATGGCAAACTTCTTCTCTAGTTTAGTACCAGAGTAGACCAGGTAGACGTGTTTGCGATACTCTGCCCCCTGCAGTTTGGAAGCAGACTTCTTCTTCTCTAGTTTATTACTAGAATAGACCAGGTAGACATGTGTTTGCGATACACTGCCCCCTGCAGTTTGGGAGGAGACGCTGCACGGAGTATAAATGCACACACGTTCTCTCGCGCGGATTGCCATGCGGCTCATTTCCGTGTGGCTCGTTCGTGTGGAAAGTATAACCCAGCCTTAAGAGTTATAAAATTCGTTCTCAGAGAATTATTAGTTATTTCATGAATTTATTTTTCAAACCAGCCACCTAGATTGGATTTCATCGTCTTATCTCTACCTGATGTCCCCAACAACTCATCCCCTTCTGTTTTTTTCTGCAGTTTAACCTCGACGGCCAACACAAGTTCACTCATCATCTAAATTTAGCTCGTTTGACCTGCGAATCACCACATTCATGTTTACTGGGATATTTTCTAATCATGTTCCCTGTCTTCTAACGGGTTCTGTTCCTCATCCACAGAATGATTGACAAATCCCTGAAGCCTCTCAAAAAAAGTTCTGACCTCATCCTCCAGTCCTCATCTTGGAAGATTTCAAACTGCTTTAGAAAACTGCTTTAATTAAGCAGAAATCTTGCATTTGTGTGGAAGGTTTTTAATGTGGAATGGACTACAATAAGTTAAAAGGTGCTGCACTCAAAACCTCAGACAAAAACACAAAAGTGAGATTTATACCTACTAAGAAATGGTTTCTCGCACTATGTTTTGTTTTTATGAGACATTAGCCTTTACCTCATACCTTTCATTCCTTTAATTCATGCATACTCGAAGTGTTGATCCATTTACCTCGACTAGAAAGCACTTTGGGTCATCTCCTGTTGTATTTAAATGTGTTGCAGAAGTGAAAGTCACTTTATTCAAGAAACCCCTTTGGTGAGTTTTGGAGTTCAGAGGATTAAGAAGCTTTCACTGTCCTGCTGTTTCTCTGGCAGCTTCAGGTCTTATGTACCAACATATGAAATGCAGACAACTAGCAGGGAGTCACAAAGAATGGAAGTTTCTCTAATAATTATATTTGAAATTGATCCAAACCTGAGCTTTACCCTAGAAAACACTCTAACATATGTTGAACTCATCGACTCCTACTGTTAATGACATGTTGAATTTCTGAGGTTAGTTTTGATGCTAAAAACTGAAAGCCTCCTCTTTATCTGTTTTACATTAAAATACTTTTTACTGGTAAACCTCTTCACAGAGTGTCAACAGCAGCTTTACTGGTCGTACATTTTGTGTGCATTGGAGAATTGATGGAGTTTATTTAGTTTTGAATGCGTTTCTCACCCTTTTTCAAGCTGAATGTCAACTTTACAATCCTTTTGGGGACAGAAGAGTTATTCAGTGTGACACCCAGAGATGCATTCCTTGAACCTTCTTCAGTCTTCTTTGAATTTGACCCAGCTCTAGTCGTGGTTTCAAGGTGTTGGTCTTGTGTTTCATACCTACTTTCAGCCTTAAACGTGTGCACTTAAAGCTCCCTGGAGGGGAATGAACCCCGGCTGTTTACAGTTCTGTGTTTACAGCTCAGGGACTGACTGAACTAAAGGCTCAGATTCAGCAGCTATTTATTCAGCCCACTAATGTTAAAGCTGGAGCCTGTAGGGCACACGGCGAACCACAGGGTGTAGGTTTTTTTTGTTATTATTCATTGATTCAGTCTTTGTTCTGGCGATGTGTTTGCTCCATCCGTCACTGCTGCAGAAACACAACCTATCTGCTGAGGATGCTCCTTCGCCCGACCACCCACCGTTTGCTACCGGCAGACGATGAAACATGTAGACTGAATTTTTCTTTACATGCGCGCCCGTGGTTTGTTTTTGAATTTGTCAGGTTGCAATTAGTGCGAGCTGTATGTCAAACAAGCGACCGTCGGCGCTGCGGGTGTCCGAGGAAAACGCTAAACAAAGCATGTCAAGCGTAAAATGTCTCTGCTCAGGTGGCGTCACTGTGCACTAATAGTGTAAAACCATTGAAACTCCACTAACAAAAGCTGACTTTGAAGACACTGCTTCAACAAAGGTGCAGAAATATGGGGGCAATAATCCTCTGTGATGGTTTATAGATCAACATAGACTAGCTATATTAAGGATTCACTTCATTTACATATTTTTAACAAAAACAAATCTGTTCCATCAGATGCACAACTGAAAGACTTGTCTACATGCATCAAGTATTTTAATTAATCCAGATGTCTTTATCTTATTTCATGGATACTGTATGCATGCAGATGAGATGACACAAATCTATTTTATTCTATTTTACATCCATAACTACATCAACTAAGTCATTAAATCAAGCAATAGAATCTTAAACATTGCTGCCTACATCCATTTAATAAAGCCACGGCATTCTGTCAGTCAGACAGAAGTTACTCTTTCAGTTAATAATGCAATTACGGACTCAATCTAAACTAAAAGCAGCTCATTGAAGTGTCTAAATAACCAAATGATTTCTTAAACAGTGAAATAGAAAGTTCAAGACTCAGTTTCTGAGATAACAAAATGTGCTTTTAGATCCTGATCCATCCTGTCTCCAATGTAATTAATGAAGTTTTTGCCATTGCTCAGTGCATAATTACACGCAATTTTCTCTTTAAAGACGCTCATATTGATCCTAAAGTTGTCTGATTATGAAGGTATTTAATAAACTCGGAGGAAATAGTCCTAAACAGCTGGAAGCAACAAACTAAACTATACTTCTGTGTGACAGTTCACTTGTCTGAGAGGAACAAAAGCAGAGTGTGACCTTCTGTTAGATCCTGATGCATCCTGTCTACATGTTGGGGATAATTTATAAGTAATTAATTCAGTTTTTGCCATTGCTTAGTGCATGAATATGCGCAATTTTCTCTTTGAAGATGCTTATATTGATCCTAAAGTTGTCTGATGATGTGGGTATTTAATAAACTCAGAGGAAATAGTCCAAAACAGCTGGAAGCCACAGGATAAACTCTGATTTTGCATGTGACACCTCACCTGTCTGATGATGTTCAATCATGGCCCAGACTGATCCACTCTCCATGCTCTCTCATAGATAATTTACAATTATTAGAATTTAACAAAGTTACTAGAGGTGTAGTTGCGCCACTTGCCCAAATGCAAACACTTCTATCTCTTTGGAGACACTCATGGATCCTGCTGCTGGTATTTAATAAACAGAGGAAATAGTCCTCAACAGCTGGAAGCAACAAACTAAACTGCTGTTCTGACAGTTCACTGGCTTCAGGTGAACAAAAGCAGAGTGTGACCTTCTGTTGGATCCTGATCCATCCGGTCTCCATGTGGGGGATAATTTATGAGTAATTGATGAAGTTATTGCCATTTAGAGACACGTTGATTCTACTGTGGGCTGATGCTTTCATAAATCCAGAGGAAATAGTCCTAAACAGCTGGAAGCAACAAACTAATCTATAAACTGTGATTCCTTCACCTGTCGGATTATGTGGAGAAAAGTAGATGTACATATTGTGACTTCCTGTTGGACCATGGCCCAAACTTATGAATTCTCCATGCTCTGGGATAATCTGTAATTATAGGAATTTAAAGAATTACCAATGCTCTACTTGCTCCACTTGCCCAAATGTGACCTTATGACCTGTTATATTTTGAACTTTGATGTTAAACTAGCCATGTAATGCAAATAATAACTAAAATGACACTCTGTTTTGAAGGATGAAATCCTGCATCATTACCACTACGTTAGCATGACTTGGCTAAAGTTGATGGTCAGCATGTTGTAAAAACTGGAATCTAAACCGTTTAATTTACCAAGTGGGCTGTAATTTGCCACAATTCTGTTTTTTAAAAAAGGGTCAGATTGAATATGAATTCATGTTCTTATAACTGAGATCAGGAGATAATGGTGTAAAATGATGGAATAATTCCAAGGACAAAGAATAAAAAGGGGCGTAAATCTGTAATACAATCGTGAAGATGACCTATATAAAATTTAGATGTAAAACAAGTGGATATTTAAGTTAATATCAGTATCTGTGTTCATAAACCAGCCTCGGTTTGCTGTATTTTGCTAAATTTGCAGTAAATCTAAAACTTTCACCTAACTTTGAGTTTTACTTTGTTGTTTTAATACTTGTTGTGTCTCTCAGTAAGGTTGCTTATAATTTTAATAATAGTTTAGTGTTGAAGACACTTGAAGGTTTCTTGGCCCACTGAAGAAGTTCTCAACAAGCGCCATAAAATCAAAACTATGAGCTAAACAAGGTTAAAAAGATCTACCGTGTGTCCAATACCGTGATTGGAAACTTTATTAGTATAGGTTTGCGTCACTTTTTAGCTTTGGTTTTTATATATAGTCTTGTAATGACTATTTTCTTCCATGAACATTTCCAAATAATTTTTCATCATTTGGATTTTTCCATTTTAAATCATGCGAAAGACTGTAATCTACTGCCTGCTGACTTGATGAAGAGTGTCATTTGCTTGATACTGATGCCAACATTTTCCAAGTGAAGCTGCTAAAGATATTCATTATCTTTATAAAATCTACAGGCAGGCTTAACAAATGTGCAAGAGACCCGATTATGACTCGAGCTGAAATGAGCACTGAGTGATTAGAAGCATAATTTAGTTAAATGCAGCAGCGGCAACAAATCGTGATTGAATCCAACACCAGCAGGGTGTCGCCGTTTTTCAGCTGAAAATGAGCAAAAGCTGATATTTGCTGTCACTTCTGAGAACGAAATCTCTCACAAAGCAGTGATGGCATTAAGCAGCTTCTTACAATGAGGTATAACGAAATAAAAAATAGCAACACGTCTCTGGCTGCTTGTTATCAGATGCCTGTTACTGCTGTCAGCGACTGAGTTCTGAAGGCCAATGTTCCATGTTTTACTATGTTTGTCCAGTTTTTAAAGGTAAAAATCATTTGTGTTTCAGATGATCAGGTGTTTAGTGAATCCAAATAACAGATTTCATCCAGATTCTTAAAGGGGAAGCACAAAGAAGTCCGAAATCCCCTTCCATTGGTCAGTATATATAGATGTAGATAGAACACTGTGATGTTTCCATACCGTATTAGAAATGCTGAGTCCTTTCTTCCAGAAACAAAAACCTTTTAGGGGTATAAGCATATCTTCTGTGGTTGGTTTCAAACCTTTACCTTATCACATCTTTGAGGCGTTTTCTAATTGTTGCACGGAGAAGGTTCAAAAACCATTATTATAGAAATGTTTCATAGCAGAATGTTCCCTCAACAACACTCAACAACATCTGGAAAACACTTTTATAATGTTGGTTTGGGGATGTTTTTCCTTGGTTATCATGGGACATTATGAGAATGTTGTTCAGAAGACATTTGTTCCCAAAACATTCTCAGAACATTGCAGCCAGACCATTCTGTCATCTGAGGTCTTGATAACATCTTGGAAGCGTTTTCTAAATGTTGCATTTTGATCATTGAAAAACTATTGTTATTATTATACATTTTCATTCTTAAAAGAACCTTCTATAAATTGCTCCCCCAACAAAAAGGCAAAATGTTCCACCTTTATTATTTAAGATTACAGGAACGTTATGAAATGTTCTGTAGAAAAAACATTCTGTCATCTGAGGCTTCAATAACATCAAGAAAACACTTTTTGTAGTTTGAGAACCTTTTTACTTGGTTATCATGGAACATTATGAGAATGTTCTTTCGACAAACTTTGTTCATAAACCATCCTTAGAACATTGGAGCCAGAATGTTCCACCTTTGTTAATATATTCCATTACAGGACCGTTTTCTAAAAATCATCGGAGGTCTTGGTAACACGTGGAAAACATTTTTTGAATGATCATTTGAGAGCATTCCTCATTTGTTATCATGGAACATAATTTGAATCCTCTGAATGCTGATCTTATATTAACTTTATAGGAACATTACTGGAAATTAAAATATTCTTAAAACATTCTTTGTTCCCTGCTAGCTGGGTTTCTGCAGGGACGTTCTTCCACAAAAGATATGACAACAAATCCCTGCAGTGGAAGACTTTCTTATTCTATAGAAACACTGGAAGGAGCCTCCACAAACTCTAAGCCCCTTCTGCCGTCTGGATTTGAAGCTTGTTGTAATGTTTGCTTTCTCAGGATGGAGCTACGAGGTCCACATGTTCTTACTGACAAGCAGAAGAAGAAGGTCACATTGAGCGTTTGTTCCCTCTGTGCCCTCAGCAAACAACACTTATCTCCTCCATACATGCATAATGTACAGAAGCCATCCCAGCCATGTTCGACTACAGGAGGAAGGCCCATTAAGCATGCATTAAAACCGCTGATGGCCTGTGTACACGTAATTCATTTCAGCCAGATAGAATAATATCTGTGCCAGTAGCGGCTGAGCAGCAAACAGCAACAACAACAACAATGCTCATTACTATTCATTGAAACTGGCATGTAAATAGGGAAAAAAAAGTGATGCATGTGAGGCTTCGGCTGCCACGGAGCTGTCAGGAGCTAATGAAGAACCTGCGTGAGAAAACAGACAACGCTGCAGAGATGTTTATTAGCGGCCGCGTTCATCCTAACTTTAACCTCTGGCATCAATCTGTTTGCATCAAACGTCCTGCTGTGTGCAGCATGAATGGCAACAATTACACCTCCAAGCTCGGACAAGACGAGAAATATGTGACCTGGAAATTACACATGAGCACATTTTCTGTCAGTGTTTGGAAGTTACCGAGATTTTATTAGAACTTTGGTGGAAGTTTCGTTGTGTTATCTAGTGCAGAAGCCACGGCCTGATTCTTTTTCTCCAATAACTTTATTACTGATCAGAGTTTTACCTTCAGACTATGAATATTTCAGAGTTCCAGGTCCTTAAATTACACAGAGGTGGGTCCAAGATATTAATCAGTGATCCGTACAGTTGTCGGTAGGTATACTCTTTAACTTTCTACCGGGAACGTTCTTCTTTCTTGTTTCCAGTCTTTAGGTTTAGTCTCATTTAGAACATTCAGCACTGGAGACTTAGAGGCCTTAAAGTACATAAAGGTGGGTCCAGAAGCTCCAAAAGACAAAGAAAACCTGTATTCTCTACATAGATGTCAGGAAATGTAGATCAGCTGTAGTACCTTTACTGTTTAATACTGTAGAGACCAGAGAAGGCGTTACTCAGACTTCATGTTGGCAAGCAGAGATCATTGTGGGGGTTTAGCTAGCAACGAGCACAAAGACAAAGACTTCTGTGATGCCTAATGACCTCCGACCAGATTAGATCAGATTTGTCTGATTCTTTTGAGTACAAGTAGCACAACAAACAAATGCAGTTTAGTATCAACCAGACATACATAAGTAGCAGTAAAGTGCAATATATACAGTACGAGTATATGCAGTATGTTACGGTATAAAGAGAATGAACAGTATAGACAGACCGGCGTGAATACAATATATAAATATACAGGGGATCCTGGGTTTACGACGTCAGACGCAGATGAATACGTCGTCACACGGTGCTATAAGATGGCTTTGTTTACATTCGCTGGTTGTACGCCACCTTGGATTGTGCTACATTCACTAACTTCTTGCCCTTCATTATGGCTCCCAAGCTTAAGTCAGTCTCTTCTGATGCTTTGAAGAAAAGTAAAGCCATCTCCATGGAAGTGAAATTAGATGTGATAAAACACTCTGAACAGGGCGAAACACCAATGAACATCGGTCAAGTTGTAAACAGTGCAACATATTGTAGCGACCCTCTGTGATGAATGAATGAGACTTTATCTCGTTCTCTGGTTGTTTATTGAATCTTCACACAGGCTACTGTGCGCCATAGCCAGCATCAAAATAACTACAGAAAACCTATAACTTAGCTCCTGAATTTGCTGCCATTCCCAGCTCTCTCTCGCTCAACACACACACCCACACACACAACTACTGATTCTCAGCCAATCAGAGGTGAGCTAACTAAACATGGCATGTTCACTGACATTAGGTAAATCTCAAACTGAACATTACACATTGAAACCTCAGCATCAACGACAATATCGGTCCGTTAGAACATTCTGTTATCTTCTTGTATAATGACTCATACATGCATGAAAGTCACTGGTATTCATGACTTTTCCAAAGAACTGATTGATATCGTGATGCACATAATGGCTTAGTTTACATTTTTACTGAAGTTCCGACTCTTGTTGATCCCTAGGAACAGAACTCTGACCTAAGTTGAAGACCCACTGTATAGCTCTGGATGCAATATAAGATAGATAATGTAAATTGCTGGTAGGGGCAAATAGTCGTACGAACAAGGTAAACAGTATTAATGCTATAAGATATACAGGATAAACAGCTTTGACAATACAAACAGTATTAACACTGAATATAGGATATGTTAAGGAGGATGTATGTGATACAAACATAGCACAAACAGTGTAAACATTATGAACATTATGAATGGTGAATATGGGATGAGAAGCAGAGAGCATTGTGGGGGTTTAGCAAGCAACGGGCATCATGACAAAGATTTATGTGGTGCTTAATGACCTCCGACCAGACCTCCAAACACCTGATCCAGTGAAGCCGTCTTTGCAGCGTGTCTGTCCTTGCCATTTCGTAGGCGTTTTTTTTTTTTCCTTCTTCTTCTTTGTTGTTGTGCTTCTTCTCACAGTGGAGCTCCAGCAGGAATCTGAATGGTCCGAATGTGAGGAGGTTGGCGAGGCTCAGGGGAGTCTGCTGACAGAGAAGCCTTCTCTTTCACACTTTGAAGAGTTACCAGGTCTGGGTTTTGTCTGCTCTTGAATAATTTAACACTCTCACATCCTGCCAGTGTGTGCGTCTGCCTCCACGCCGCCACTGTCTTCTGACCTTGTGCCTCGGTAAAAAACCATGGGAACACTCAGCATGCCTCCGGGCTACAGCAGCGCAGGTGCACACGGTGACGACGAGCTCTCGGAAAATAACGCCGATGAAACACTTCTTTTTCTATTTGTTGTTATTTTATATTTTTCGGTGCCTATAAATGAGGACAACAGGAGGGTTAATTAGTCTGATTTTTACTCCTTTATGTTTCACTGATTTTATAATAGGCTGATTTGGTATCACCTGCCAGGAGTGAAATCACATTCACTTCTTTAGTTGATGCTCAGTAATGTGCAATAGGAGTTATAACTCTATTGTTTCTGATTACACTGTATACTTTGTTTTATTTCCCTCGTACAATATACATTTTTAATATTTTATGCTTGTGTTTTTCTATCTATGTTTATATTTTTAGGACATATTCCTCCACTTAAGTTTAGCTGTAACTTTTTCTATTGCTTAAATTTCTAAGACTATGAATGGGAGCAACTGTATGAACAGCAGTTTCCCTTCGTTGATCAACAAATTACTTCTGATTCAGATATTTTAACATATCTATTAAATATGTCAACAGAAAGTGTGTTTGGTTTTGTTTAGTTTTTTTGGTTTAATTCCTGTTTTTTATTGTGAAAAGGCCTTCCCTCCTGTGTCGATTGCGTTTTTACTTTCCTTCCGTTGTCTCTATTTCCCTCCTTTTTTGATCATATTTTCCGTTTCACTAGCTATGAGATGATGTAGCTCTAGGAAGGAAATATTCACTCTTGGCTTTAGGGCCAAACTAGCTGCTTTTTTAATGCATACTACATTTTTGCCACATCAATATGTACAGACTATGACTTTGTCCATTGCCTGTGTTTCTCTCCTTTTTTGATAATCTTTTTCAGTTTCATTTTCTATATGATGCAGCTCTGTAGAAATAATCACTTTTCATTTTAGTGGCAAACTAGCTGCATTTTTGTATACTGTGTGCTACATTTTGCCACAACAGTCCGGACTGCTCTTATACTTGACTGTTTCAAATACAGATTATGACTTTGTCTGTTGCCTGTGTTTCACTCCTTTTTTGATAGTCTTTTTCAATTTATCTTTCTATATGATGCAGCTCTAGTGAGGATATATTCACTTTTTGTTTTAGGATCAAACTGTTTTTTTTGTTTGTTTTTTTTTTTGGATTTGCCAAATCAGTACGGACTATTGTATTGGACAAATGTAGTACGTACATTTGACAGTTTCAAACACAGACTATGATTTCATCCGTTACCGGTGTTTCCCTCCTTTTTTGATTGTCCTAATCAGTTTTACCTGCATTACCACATTTCTGAAAAGAACAGCTGGTACATCTGACAGTTTCAAACACAGACTATGACTTTGTCCTTTGTCTCTGGTTCCCTCCTTTTTTGAGTCACCTCTGTCTTGTCTCCCCAGTTGGTTCTCAGTGTATAAAAACTCTTATCTTTCTTTCTGTCTTTGTCAGTTTGTCTTTACTTCTTCCCCCATGTTCAGCTGCCGTTACCTGCCTGATTCTTCCTGTGGTCCTCGTTTGCATCTGCTTTGTATATTTAGTTTTTGTGGCCTTTTATTGTCCCATGTTTGACCTCCTGTTTGCAACCTTTGCATGCTTTTTCTCTCTATGTTCGCACTACAGCTGCCCTCATAACGTATGTACTGTTTCATGCAGTATGCAGTATGCAGTATGCAGTATGCAGTATGCGTACTACTGGGACATATCACTAATGTGCCTTAAGCTTTGACCGTTGCAGGCTGTAGTGTGAAATGAGTTGTCATCTGTTTGTGCTTTCTCAGCGACTTGAGCTTGTTTTTGCTCAAGAGGATTGTGGGTCAGAATGGCCACAAAAGCATGATGGCTTGAATACTGCAAAATATGGCTAGATGCAGTAGGACATTTGGGTATTTTTAGCATACTACAGTTGACATGCGTTGTCAAATGCGCTGGAAAATAGTGAATCTTTTTCTGGCATGCTGTAGAGTATGGTAGTTTGGATTTGGGAATGCACCTGCCTGACTCTTCTTTGTGCTCCTCTGGTTTGTGTTTTTGTTCCTTTATTTGATTTCTGTGAATTTTTGTATTTACTTTCAATGTATTATCTTCAATTATTGATGTATTTCTCATTGGATCACTAGCCATCGTTTGTATATCCACCAGTAACGCACCAATAAGTATCTTTACGAAAGTTTATCTTGTGTCTTGATAAACCCTTACATAAAATTGACATGCATGGACATATAACTTGATGATAACCATTTCATGCACATTTACAGATTTCATAATTTAATATTTTGGGTTCTACTACATTA
Source organism: Amphiprion ocellaris (assembly GCF_022539595.1). Classification (NCBI taxonomy): domain Eukaryota; kingdom Metazoa; phylum Chordata; class Actinopteri; family Pomacentridae; genus Amphiprion; species Amphiprion ocellaris. Next base: position 32,584,305 of record NC_072779.1, on the reverse strand, counting down.
TAGTTTTCTGCTTTAATGTTCAATATAACACATTATTTTCCTCCAGCTGTACATTGCTGCAAGACTTCTGTCTAAAAAGCTGCATTTTGACTCCTGCCTCTTTGAAGTCCTGCCTCCTGAAAAGCCCAGCCTTTTCTGATTGGTCAGCTGGTCTAATAAAACCATTGATATTGTAAAGTAACTCAAAGATCTATGAGTCTAAGGATGTAGCTGTAGATTTGAAATATTTACTTTTTGTTTGAGGGCCAGACTAGCGGCTTTGGAGGAGTTATGCCTGGACTTCAAACAGCATATGGGTAATTTTTGCACATTGGATACTAGATTTTCACCAAATCAGTACGTACGACTGATACAGGCAACAGTTTTGCTTCAAAGAACACAATGTCTGTCTGGAACCAGGCTGCATGAATGAACTACAGAACATTAAAAAGGTGTAATTCCATGTTGTGTTTATGAGGGAGAACCTTAGAAACGCTGCTGCTTACCTGCCTGAAACGCCTTATTTGAGGTGTTTCATTCTTGGTGTGGACTTTCTAAGACTTTTTACATGCACACAATGAAGTAAAAAGCATAATGTGGGCTCTTTGAAAATTGTCTTTCTCTAAGAGTGTTTGAAAAACACTGAGCACACTCAGAGACATCAGAGAGGAGCTGGAATACGTCGTCGGAGTGGTTTGCTAAGTTTGGCTGTAAATGTAATCCGACTAAAGCTGCCATTCACCACAAAGCAGCATTTAACAGACCGTTACACACCATGACTTGATGATGAGATTTCAGTTGGAGTATCACTTGAAGTCTCTTTATTTTTTTTGTTCTGCAGACTCCTCTCTTGTTTCTCTCTTCTCCCCTCCAGACTCCTCATTCTCTTCGAGGCCCATCTATCTGTAACAGCTTCCACACTCAGGGAGTTTTTTTAATGAGCAAACTGCGGGATTAATGTTTGCCCGAGGAGGTAAATGGCCGTCCGGGGAGGTACCTGTCAGGACCCTGCAGCGCAACGGCCTCTCGGCGGGCCGATAGATGTTCCACAACAGCAGGAGATGTCACCTCAGAGGAATGTGGGAAATGAGGAGGGAGGGAGGGAGGTCAGAAGACGACTCTGGCGACTCAAACATGAGTCACGAGGACATAAAACGGGTCAGTGGATACCAACCTGAAGAAGATCTAGTTACACAGTGTGCTGTGGTGTGCAGACTGAGAGCTTTACTCAGTGTAAAATACTACTATCTGCATTATGAACACAACACAGAAACACACTTTGCATTCAGGTGCATTCATGCAACCTGGTTCCAGAGCTTCAAACTGCATTGTGTTCATTGAAACTAACGTTTGATTTTACATTTTCATTTAAAAGTATGAGGTCACTTAGAAATGTCCTTATTTATTGAATAAAAGCTTTTTTTTTCAGTGAAGACAACATTAAATGAGTCATTGTTAATGTGGTAAATGACTATTGTAGCTGGAAACAGCTGATTTTTAATGGAATATCTCCATAGAGGTACAGAGGAACATTTCCAGCAACCATCACTCCTGTGTTCTAATGCTACATTGTGTTAGCTAATGGTGTTGAAAGGCTCATTGATGATTAGAAAACCCTTGTGCAGTTATGCAGTTTTCATGGAAAACATGAAATTGTCTGGGTGACCTCAAACTTTTCAACGGTAGCGTATATTGCAATATTTTAAATTTTTAAAAAAAACTGCTATTTTCACAAGATTACTTGAGTAACATTTGGAAAGAATCAAATTCTAAGAATGAGTGAAGTTATTTCGAAGGGGAGTGAATCTGTAGCAAAAATGAATAAAATAATTTAAGAAAAGCTGAAGCATTTTGAACATTTCTTTTATTTTGTGTTGCTTATTTAAATGCTCAAGGTAATTAGTCGTGTTGGTTTGTGTAACGCTGTTTTTGGTCAACTTCATCCTTTCTGCGGTCGAAATATTTCCACACAAATGGACGGGACTCTATGATGTTTAAAATGTTTACTACAATGATTTTGATAATGATTTTTCATTGATTTTAGTAACAAAATATTTTGACTGCACTTTTACATTTAAATAAACAGAACACTGCTTATTGTTGTTGTTGTTGTTGTGCTACATTCCTGCTAATGTACAATGCTGCAGAAAAACAATATTTAAAATATGCACCTGAATTCAAAGCATCTCCTTGATGCAAAATCTAAAATTGTATAAGTGGAGATTGTTCATTTGTCTATTACACATAGAACAGATATAATAATAACAGATATATAATAATTAGGTCCCACTCCGACTGGTCCTACCTGAAACTGGTGCTTGTAAAAGGTTCTGAAGTATGTATTGAATATGCACAAACCAGCATTAAGGGAATGGATACACTATTTCAGCTGCAGTCTGAATGAAAGTGGTATGTTGCAAATTCACAACGCTAGGCATCAAGGGGTTAATGTACAGTTGGATTTGAATGTGCTCACCACACATAAAATGTGAAACTGTAAATATGAGAGTAAACCATCAAGCTGACGTCTGTTGTAAACATATCAGTTTTGAAAGACTGATAACGAAGTTTTCACCACCAGGATCTGTCCCTTCATTCTGTGGTGCAACACATCTGTTTTGTCAAATGCCCCTTGAGCGAAACATAAAAAGCCACACCAGTCAGAAGAACAATAACTCATTCTTTCACTGTGTTGTGCGCTCACAGTTGAAATATTGGCCAAATTAAACTGCTCCACCGCTCGCTAAGCACTAGAGGAAAACCCCTCATGGAATCCCGGGAGCTAGTAATTAGCTCCAGCATTATTATTATTTTTTTTTTTTTTTTGAATCCAGCCTCGCCAGAGAGCAGGGATTTCTGCCCGGGGGCTGCAGCCAGGATCAGAGCTCATTACAAAAAACTTCTTTTGTCATGAGAAGTCCCGCCGGTGTCGGTCCTGAGAGCCACTGTGGGTCCTGACCTCAGATTTCTAGCAGAATGGCAGACTAATGTCCCGAGGTCACGCTGTAAACACTGACCCGACGCTGGAGGCAGTTAATAAGAAGTTATGCTGCGTAATATTCCAACCTGTGTGTTGTGGCAGTGGCCCGGAGCTCATTTCTGTAATGCATGAGGTTTTTCATGTTTATATGGTTTCTGTACAACATTCAGAACCACTGGCCAAAACAAAAAGAGCTCCAACTGCTCTCTACTTTCACTTTCATTTAAAACCAAAGAGTTTGTGGCCACAAGAGGCGACAAAAGCAGTCAAGACACAACCAGTGGCCCACGCTAGCTCTGTAAAATACATCTCATTGCCGTAGTGAGTTGTTGTCGAATAAGGAAAAGCAGCAGAACAGCAGCAGAGATTCACACTGAGCTGAAATTAAATGGCCTAACAAGTTTAAATATAAAGGTGAAGACCCCACAGTGTCATTTATGATGTGAATTCACATCACAGCTTAAATATTAAGCATGAAATCCATTCAAAAATGATATAAAATATAACTTTACCAGACTACAATAAATAATAAGGCTAAGAATTAACAGTATTATTAATTATGGAGATTAACTAGTTCAGAGCTAAGGTTACCAAAGTTAGCATTCGTTTGTATTTTAGTTGGGTCATAACTTCATTAAATACAAGTCAGATTTATGTCCATAATTATTAATGGGTCTTAGAGTTATATTTAAATTGGTTAGAATGAGCTTCGTAATTTATAATACCAAAAGGTCTTAGAAATAATATTAAATTACTTCGGTTAATCTCCATAATTAATAATACTGTAGAATCTCTGTATTATTTTGGATTATAGTCAGGTAAAGTTGTTTTTTATGTCATTTTTGTAGGGTTTAAGTCATGGCTATTTAAATTTACACTTTCAACTCCAATAGTTACACTTGTTAGGTTCATTTAAAATGGCAGTCTTTCTTTTTTGGGGGTTGTTTTTACTGGAAAGCAGCTGTTGTTTTAAATGTAATATATAAATAATTGCGACCTGACCAACAGGTACAAACGTACAGAAATATACACGAAAACCCACCAAATCCGACTATTCCCCGGATTCTCTGCGAACAAGTTTTGTTTTTTATCTTTGTTTTTATTCTAAATGCACAAAGAACACAACAAGTATTAAAACATCTGGAGGTCACCATATGAACAGGATAGCTTAAAAATTACAAAAAAGGTAGAAACTAACTAAACAACATAAAGAACATAGTTTGTTTATAAGTTCTTTGGATTTTAAGCACCCTGACTGAACACTGGACTTTACTTTTGCTTTTACGATGCATTATGGGAAGTCACTCTGTCTGTTTACATGCATGGGGAGGACCAATATTTTCAACGGGAGGGACTCACATGCACATGTAGCTGGATTGAATGTCAAAACATAAAACAGAGACACAAAGAGGAAGTTTGGCTTCATTTTCTGCTGAAGAACACCGTTATTCCACTATATCATTACATAATAGATGGCTATTTTTGCTGCAATATTTATTTAAATCCACTGGTGGACATGTGGGCTGACAAAAATATCCTTCAGTATCAGTCTAGAGAGCACAGCTGGTAATGATCTGTTGTGTAGGACGAGGTGTTGATTTCCCTTCTTGCACACTAAGATTCTGGGATGGTCAAGTGAATGAGGTCATCCTCTTTGTTATCAAGTGGGTGCCCTCCTTCCTCAGTGTTTCGCTGATCTGCCCTCGACATCTCCAGAGGGTTCAGCAGTGAATCAGAGCATCCCAGGTTCACCCCCTAGATGCCATCTACTCACCTGAAGGCCCAGGTGGAGTCCTTTCTCTTCATCCACAGCCACTGATTTCCCTTTTCGGTGGCTCTGGAGAGGTCCTTGATCGCTGCTGGTGGGCCTTCCCACTTACTCCCATCTCCCGGGGAAGCCTGGATGTTGAGGTGGCTACGAATCCTCTGCAGCCTACTCCAACTGGTCAGACCCCCGCTTTCCAGTCTCGCTGTTTTGCATCGGCGGCAAGCTCCATCTACCTCAGCTTCTTGCGCTCATAGGCCTCCTCTACTGAGCTCTCCCAGGGTTCTGTGAGCTCCATGATGTAGACGTCCCTAAGTGAAGCTGACCATAGCACTAGGTCTGGTCGCAGGGTGGTGGGTGTGATTTCAGGTGGGAAGCAGAGCTTTTGGTTCAGGTCTACCAGCATCCTCCAATTACAAGCCCCTCTCAACTGCCCAGGATCTGGGCAGTCGATAGGGGACCACCCAAGAGGACCCTGACCCTCCCAGACAAATGATTTTTCTTGCCTTCGGGTTGATGTGGGTGGAAGGGTGTTAACACTCATGCGCTGCGTCTCCAGCACTAGTGACAGACACTTCAGCACCTGGTTGTGCCGCCAGGTGTAACGGCCTTGAGCGAGGCTGGTCTTGCAGCCCACTGAGATGTGTTTGAGTGGAGCTGGAGTCGGGCAGAGTGAGCATGTAGGGTCTTCACCATACCATTGGTTGAGGTTCATGGGTGATGGCAGGACATCAAAAGCTGCCTTGATGGTGAAGCTCGCTCTAAACGTCTCCAGATCCCACAACTCTTGCCAAGAGATCTTCCTCTTTTCTACTCCTTCCCATGTCATCCACTGCCCTTGCTTTGCCTGCATGATCGCTTTTGAACACCTGTCTGCATATCAGTCCAAAGTGTGTAGAACTTTTCAACAGCAGAATTACAAAAGTCAAAAGGTTGGATTGGAGTTTGTCAAACGATCTAAGGATAGATTTTGTTTGGCTACATGTAAAGAGGTTCCTGTAATCTCACTGACCAGACCTTCATCCTGCAACAAGAAAATGTCTTCAACCACACCACCGGTGCAACCAAAGCTCTTATCAGTGACAAAAACTGTCAGTCACCACATTAACCACGTATTTTACCTGCTGAAAAGGCAACAGAGGACAGAAAACCCCAGTGACAGGCTGCTCTATGGAGAATTTCCAAAGAAGATACTAAACCTTTAGCTCTTTCCGTGGGTCATGAACTTGGTGTTCTGATTTCATCAAAGGGCTGTGCAACCTCTGTTTGTTCCTAAAAAGCAGTTATTGGATGAAGTCCAGACTTCTCTTTGTGAAAGAAAAAACCCATCCTTTCTGGCTTCTGTCACATTCAGCAACACGCATCACGAGTGATTACTACTCATTTTCTGATGGTTATTTTCAATTAGTCACTTGAATCGTTTCTTCTAGGCTCATTTCAGCTGCCAGGCCTCACCATGGTGCCTGTAGCTCTGCAGCTTTAACCGATACATCTTCATTGTGAGCCTTTTTATGGGCATTATGGCCTCAATTCAGCAACCTGTTGTCATTATAAGAGTATCAAATAGTGCCGTTTTGTTAAAAGATGGTGCCACCCATGTCAAGTTTAAAAAGGTCTCATAAGGATGTAGGTGACAGGATCTTCACATGTCTAATCAATACTTTTTCACATGTTTTCTTTTTGTTTTGTTTGCAGTTTGGTTAAGTTTAGGCACAAAAAACTAATTGGCTAAGTAAAAGATGGTTTCACTCATCGGATATAGCCTGCAGGTATGACCCCACCATTGTCAAATTGTCAACAACAATCGACTAGCAAACTGCACATTGAAAATGACAAGTTTACAACAAATTTAGCTTCTCCTAACATCTCAACATTTAGGTTAAATGGAGACAGCCACCTTAAATTATCTCTGAACAGCAGACCTCTGTTTTCAAGGCCACTGTTAATACATATCATATGAAGAACTTCTGTATAGCTCATTAGAAACATTTGCTTATTCATCAGCTATAGGACTGTATGGGTCTTGCATCTCACTTTCCTATCTAATATGATTTTACTGCAGCTTTAGACATCTGAACACACCTCAGACACTCTCAGACTTAATTTCTGTGTACATAATCAGAGTTGATTTCCATGTAGGAACCAATGTAATAACACAAAGTTATCTCCAAGGGCGCTTTTATTTCCATGTAATACGACTACAGTTGTTTTGTCACAGATATACTCGATGATTTAATGAAGTTGTGTCAGCGCTGTTGTGAAGAAGCCGTGATGAAGCGAGCTGATGTGATTTCATAATGTAAAAGAGGGGGAGAATGAGACACCAACAAAGTGAATCAGACACTCATTAGCATGCAGCGTTCCCTGCTTTAACCTGATTACAATTAACTCTATGTTGACAGGGACGCTAAGTGTGCATACAGTTAAGCTTGTCAGACTGTCTTAACCTTTCTGTACTTGCTGTGACACCCCGTACGTGTTGTGTTTATCGGCTTGTAATATGCACCGGAGCTGCCATCCTTCAGGAGCAATTCCCCCGCAAAGTGTAGAAGATGTCAGGTTTACAGTTGTGCAACTCATCAAACTACACGAGGCACGCTTGGAAACTCCTGAGAGACTGTTGACTGCACATCCAGAAATAAACTGACGGTTAGGGGTGTGACATATTGTACTGTAATATGAAGTTGGTCTAAAGGAGGCCAGAGAGGAGAGTACTCATTGAAACGCAAGTTAACCAATAACTAAGAATGCTCTGATCACATTTTTTTACAAAGTCCTTTAACATTTAATCCCAATTTGACTCCATTGTCCTCAAAAAAACACATTTCAAGCACCTTATAGTTATTAAAACCAATCCAATGTAGGCTCATTTGTAAAGCTCCAATCAGACACCGTCTAAAATGTAGTAATAGAGTAATACAACTGTTATCCAAGTCGGGCAGAAATGAGGTCTTTGGGACTACATTATTCTTCAAACTGTGTAAATGACTGTGAGAAAAGTGCTAATTGTGCTAATTATGCCTTCTATCCAAAAATTAGGTTGTATTTTTCGATGAAACAAATCACTAAATCCATGACTGCGTAGTTGGATAGTACAATATCTGTGCAATAAACCTTTTAAACTATAAATATTTAGACACAAAGTGGTATTTTGTATTGAATGAACCATTAGATCCATAACTTATTAGAATGTACTATTTGGGTGGAATAAACCTTTGAAACTACAAGTAGTATTTTGGGTGGTATAAGCTTTGAAACTGTAAGCATTTAGACTTCAAGCGGTACTTTGCGCGAAATACACCTAAAATAAACCGCTGACTTGTAAGCAGTGCTTCATGTGGAATCAGCCTTTACGTCCAAAAGTCGCGTACTCATCTTATACAGTAGATGGCGCTGTCTTAAAATAAAGGGTGTTAAATGTGCGGACCTGAAAATTTAGCCTCCAGTGCTGCAGACACATAATATTGGTTTAGCTAACAATGGGCCACCATGACAGAGACTTCTGTGACACCTAATGATGTCTGACCAGAACCCAAGCCAGGATCAATTAGGACGGTTTTCTTATAACTTCTGGTCAAACTCATGTGTCCACTGACTAAAACAGGGCTAATGTCCATTGTGATCATTTTGTATCATTGCATACGTAAAGTCCCGCCTCCAATTATGTTCTCCATTTACAACACCTGTGTGACAGCAAATGTAAACGAAGGACCAACTGCAACTTTTATCAAAAAATGAGCAGGATGTTTATTCAGACACAAAGCCGACATGTTTAATGCTGTCAGATCCATGTAAAGAAGCAATATAGTGATTGCACTGGCTAAGGAACCTTCATCCAAACACAAGTACCCAAACAGGAAGCCATGACATCTGTCATAAACTCACATTGTGTTATTGTACTTGTCCAACAGCAACACTCAGGACTTAAAATGAGGAAAAATGTGCTTCATCATATAAAGGACAAACACTGTGCCATGTTGTAACTACACCGAACTTGAGACCAGAACTCTAGTTATAATGACTGACTGATCATCACATCATCCAAAAACAGGAGCGAGGAACAGGTGACCTACAGTAATGATGAACACAAGGAGGCCTTACATGCAGAAGAATAAAACTAAAGCTGCCTGATAGCACAGAATTTGTCACCGCAACAATTTGCATGTTTGATTAAGGCTGCGCTGTGCTTCATCATTGCTGGTGGGGAGCTCCGTTACCAAAACACATTATTCCGTTGAGACAACATCAGCGTGAAAGCTGCACACACTGAGACTTTTTGGGAGGTAAAACAAGATGTGTAAATTGATTCCAACCACTGCAGATTTTCAGCATTTTCTCAGAACTGATAGGTTGTTTTGAGAGGAAGCTTGACTGACCATCAGGGATGAAAAAAAGTTTGTTTATTATGTGATAACTTGATGTTCATGTGTCTGCAGAGATTTGTTGGCTCTTTCTGAGATGGTACATAAATGCCACCGGCAGTCCTGAAATCCTGCCAGCTCATGGGACACATGCCGATATATGTTAGCCAGTACAGCAGTGGTCTAAATATTGAGTGTTAATATGTCCACTGTGTGAATAGGTTTGCTGTACTTTCAACCTGCTAAAATGTCCACATAATGGTGTAATGCACTCCTTCTGCAAGCTTCTGTGATAGAATAACTTGCTGTTCGTTGGTAGTGTCCTGTGTTTCAGGCACCATCTTACATATTCTGTAGTTATTCAGCTATAAAGTGATGAACAGTCTTTCTGTCCACCTTTATATCCTTATTTTCATCAAACATTAGCTCACCTGGATAGTAAAAGTTACTCAGCCTCTTACCCCTCTGAACACCAAAGCCCGCTAGTAGACTTAAAAGACGTAGTCTTTTAAAAAAATGGTCAAAACGACACCATTTATCAGCAAGTAATTGTAAAAATAGAAGCTTTCCTAGGGTTTTCTGATAGGAAAAATAAGCCTAAAGCTGTAAAATTTCATTGAAAGCACTTACTTGAAGGGTTTGGAAGACTGGTAAAACCCACTTTCTGTTGTTTTTGAGAAAAATGGGTTCAAAGTTTTGTGTTTTCAAGAATGGTCTAACATCTGCAGCGCCACTGTAACACTTTGACAATAAAATGTAAACCATAAAATATTACAGGAATTATATAAAGCTCAGTTTGGATGTTTTGTGGTTTAGACTGCTCTGCTTCTAACCCCCTCAATTCTACATTCTTCGTAAAATAAATATCTATCTATCTGTCTATCTATCTATCTATCTATAGTCTATCTATCTATCTATCTATATATGTGTGTGTGTGTGTGTGTATACATATATATATATATATATATATATATATATATATATATATATATATATATATATATATATATATATATATATACACATAATGGGTCAATAAAATTAAACACAGCATGGCTCAAAAAGGTTATACAGAGGAGCACGTTGTTGGAAGATACATTCAGCATGGTGAAACATCTTTCTAGAGATGATGAGCAGAGTAGAGAGAAAACGTTTGTAGAGATTGTAAAAACATAAAACTTCAACATCTTTAGTATTTACAGCTTCCATTTTTTGAGCGTTGGCGACATCTGTGGACACTTGGAGAATTTTTGGACATACTAGAAGAACAGGACAATTTTCTGTAAAACAATGATCAAAGAAATTCCACTTTTTTGTCATTTTTGAAAGATTTTTTTGACTGCTATGCTGCACAAAAGACTTGTTCTATTTTCACAGAGGTGCACGACTTTATATTGCAATGAAATATGCACCCACAGTGAGTAAAAATGTGACCAGAGCAACAAGACACTCAACGTTCCTGGAGCTAAAGTTCAAGCAGTTGCCACCTGCTACCATTTGGAGTTGACAACATGCAAAGTTCCTCATCCAGCTTCTCATAGTGGTTCCTATGCATATGTCACATTGTAGAAAAACTGCATTTATGGCATTCAGCAGCTCCTGCTGTGTTCTCAGCTGCATCCATCCACTGCATCTCCACAACTATTTGAAGGGCAGCCGGTTGAGGGACCATAGTGGACTGCGAACAACACGACCTGAGCCCAAATGTTTCACCGAAAACACATTCACATGTATTGATGAATAAGAAGCTTCCAGATAGAATGAGGTTCATTCAAACACTCAGAGAAACATCTCAATCGCTGTGCAGTTATTGATTTCAGTTGGTATTTTTCTGCATACCTGACACATTTTCGCACGTGTTTGTTTCATATTTGCATGAAAATATTGGTTGTTTTCATTTTCAAATGCTCCAAAGTACCTCTGTTTACACCATCCACTGCTTTCTCTGCACTTGGACATACCACCACCTGGAGTCCTGGGATCCGTCAACATGAAACACCTCGTCTATCCGGTGCATCCGGAGGCCTTCGGGCCGCGTTCCAGTTGTCCTTCTTGATCCAAAGCTGTCTTTGAGCCTTTTCTGCTGCCGCTGTGATGTGATTGTTCTCTTCCTGTTCAGGCAGAGCAGTTTAAAGACCCTGCAGAAAAAACTGGCCATGATGAAGCTTCTGAAGTTGACTTTGATGGGTGGACGCTGATCCTGTCGTCCTCGGGGACAGTTTGTTCCAGCACAGAGATTTTCTTCAATGTTTCATCAGGAATATGTTTGGGGGCCTCCTGGACTTGTTGTAAATACATTCTGCAAACATTTACCATACAGCATACATTCTGAAGTGTCAGAACATGGTGGCTTCTTCACCTCGTTCAAGTAAACAAAGCCTTCATAGACCCAAAGTAACCGTACCATCAGATTAAACTATCGATTTCTGGAATTTGATGAAAATATGTATTACAGAAACCCAAACCTGCTCCCAACGTACAAAGCTCAGTAGTAGAACCAATCGGTTACCCACAAGTGCTCAATTTTACTTGTGCACTTTCAACTTTTGACTGAGGAAAACATTTCACTTCAGTAGATATTGCTAATCTGTAATGACGAATTTCTAAGTAAAGATCAGGGAAAAAAAACATCTAAGTTGAATTTATTTTCTTTAGCCGATGCATCGAGGCACACAGGTAATAATTTTAAATGCTAACACAACAATATGATGATATAATGATTTCATCTTGATACACATTAAGTAAAGAAATCAAGCAAAACCAGGGTAAAGGTTCTGTACTGCGCTGAAGTTAAGATTCGTAGAGATTAATCTGGACCAGGTATCATCAGAAGAAGCCACCATCTCAACCCCAACCAGAGAATGTGATGTTTTGGTGGAGGAGGTGGAGGACACAGAGTCGCTGGTGTTTATAGACCATGAAACAAATCTGTCAAGTGCAACCACCACCAGTCCGATGCATTTAAGTGAACAATTTCTCATCGCTACTGATGAAGCGTCTTTTCGAGGTAGATGTCGCTATTGTTTTATCACCCAGCCCTGCTCGGAACATATAGAAACATGAGCCTAAATCATTATTAACTACAGCCTGCTTGGCAGAATAAAGCACCAACTATGGTGCTGACAGTTAACTGGTCTTAAGAATATCATCAACAGCCTCTCGTTTAAGCTTGGTTCTGCTTGGTTGAATCCCAATTCTAGCTAACGAAAAGTCTCTTACATTTGCTGCATTTGATGCAACTACTGCAGTGCACAATTATCTACACACTGCCTTCATCGTATGCATTTTTAACCATGCATTTATATAAACATAATTTTTGCATGTTATACAACTTTTTAATCAACCTAGTACAAGATTATGGCTTATTATATGCAAACGATAAACAAATCAGTCTTGAACCACGATTTTGATGTTTGAAACCAAGCGAACACAATGAATAAGAAGCACAGTCAGTCGTATTGGGTGTTTTCCCTGGTTTCCACTCATCTCTCTTTCTTCTTCTGTTCCTCTTTGGTTTGGAGAAGCAGCTGAGCCTGCATGATTTGTGTACTTTTTGTTTTCTTTGGTCTGGATTAGATGTTTGGTATTTTTTGGTCTTTGAAGTCTTTGGTTTGATTTAGATCCATTGAAGCATCCAAGTCCAACAAGCCCAGTGTTTGGTTGGCCTTCTGTTCTTTGTGTTAAAGTTTGATCGACTTGTTGCTTATTTTTCTTTTGTTGAGTGTTAAATTTTATTGGTCTTATAGTCTCCTATCAAATCTCCCAGACATCCAACTTAGTGGGAAAAAAGCCACTTCCATGCATGTATCACCTCTGCAGTGATTCATTTAAAGGTCAACGCTTCAGTCACAAAGACCTTTCTCCAGGAATATCAATCATAGAGTGATAAAGGGCTTAAATAAGAGAAAGAAAGAGAAGAAGAAGAGGTCTTTGTTGTCTACAACACATTACAGCACTGTGAAATTCTCTTTTTCACATATTCCAGTTGAGGTCGAAATGCAGGAACAGCAGTTTGTTTGGCAAATATAATCCCAACAGCTCCAACACAGAGCAGCAAACAGCAAATTATTTCCTCAGGCAGGAAGATACATCAGTCTGGGTCCTGATTGTGGTGTGAGGGGTTTGAGACAAACTGCAGTTTCCTAGTGTCTTTTACCAAACGTCCCTACTGATCTCCTTTAACCCTCAAACAGCTGAGTAAACTTTAATATTTCTGGAGCAAGTTTGAGTGTTCTAATCCAGCTTCTGCCCACTGATGCCCTACTATATTTATACATTAGGTATAATTCATCTGAGTACATTTTATTTTGAAAACCCAGCATGTTTATCAGACCTTGATCATTACTTTTTAACATCTTTGAGTTTGTACTTTGAAAGTGTATCAATCAGTCAATCAGCTATGAGTGTCTGGTTGGTTGCGGTGAACAGAGCAGAGAGACTAAAGATTAGACCCTTGAACAAACATCACAGCTCAAAAACTACAAGTCGTATCGAAAGAATTCTTTCACCGCGTGAAGCACAATCTTGTTTTGAACAAGCTGATGCATTTTCATGTCCACACTGTGTTTTATATAGATTTATTGGCAGGTTAGAGAGATTCATCATTTCTGATTTTCACCCTAAATTTTGGAGCTCCGATATAATTTTAGTCAATGAGAGTTGGTCTGCACAATCTGAGCTCTGAGGTGTTTTATGAAAAAACCGTAAGCCCTACATCAATGAGACTCACACTGGATGAAAGAGAACAAAAATGCCAACATTTTTAAGCTTAAATTGTTTGTGTAGAGTAGAAATTTTAAGAAAGAAATTAAGTTAACTGCACTTTTTTCAATAAAATTTGGGGAGTGGGTGTCTAGCTGGAGAAAAATTCAGGATTGTCTAAAAATTCATTAAATTTAAAGTGCGACTGCGTAAAAACTGTAGAAGATATCAAAACGCAAATTTAAAAGAATCACATTCAAAGGCGTGCGACCCGTTTAAAGCCTGAATGAAATTTCTACTGTAAAATATGCCAGACCTACATGGTTCTAAGACAACTGGATTTGGCAGTTGATTGGCTGACTTCCCATTCATTTCAATAGGAATTTTTAACGCAGTTTTTTGCAAATTTCGTAAAAAAAAAAAACGTACGACAAATCACTTATTAACGACATAGCACGCTATTCCTGATCGAGCCACGTTTTGATATGTAACTGATGTGGGTTTTCTGAAAGCTGCCAGACGAGTTAGCCACTGAAAATCATGTGGGAAGATTTTATAATTGATTAAGGTCTAAAAATTCATTCAACTTAGTGCTACTGCGTAAAAACCATAGAAGCTATAAAAACACAGATTTAGATGCATCACTTCCAAAACTTTGTGACCCGTTTAAACTTTGAATGAAGCTTCCATTGTAAAATATGAAAGAATTGCAGGGTTCTAAAGATGTCTGGGTTTTGGTGGTTGTCAGGTCGACTTCCCATTCGTTTCAATGGGGACATTTAATGAATTTTTTTGTGAATTTCATCCAAAAAAAAGGATGATGAATCACTTACAAAAGACATAGCACACCATTCCCGATTGAGACGCACATTTTGATACATAATTGAAAGAACGTTAATTACCCCAGGTTTAATATTAAGGTTGCGTCATTTCTTTAGTTGCCATTTTGCATACAACAAAAGCCCGAGTTACTGCCGTCTTGTCCGATTTCACCCACAAACGTGCATCAAATCCTCGAACTTACGTCTGCAGGGTGCAATCAATCCGTCCTGATCCCATCCTGGATCCAAAAAGCTGCTCAGCTCAGCTTTTTCCTGAACTCGAGGGGTGTAAATGTGTATGTTTGTGTGTTGTGTCGAAGCACGGAAACATGCCCTCCCACCGCCCTCCATTGTCAGACATAATCTCATCACTTAGAGGGATGAGTTGGAGGGCTTATTTGTGTTGAAGTCTGTCCGACGTGGATCCCGGTTTGCGAAGGTATTAAGGTAGACATGATGACATCATTCCCGGACACCGTTCGCCACGCAGCCTTCAACCCCCCGACGCCTGCTGGGCCCACAGGAGCATTCGTGATGGATTTCAAAGTAAAGTTGTGTTGAGTCTCCGAGTAAAACCAGGCGCTGTCAGGATCGCTGCCGCAGCAAACACGTCTTTACCTGTAGATCGTCCTTGAAAGGTGCATGTGGGGAGGATGTGAAGAGACGATAAAAGCCACAATTGAAAACAGGAACAGGGGTGGGGGAAATGGAGGGAAAACAAAAGGGATGCTTAGAGACAATCGAAGAGACAAAAGGGGAAAATGGGAAGAAAAACAGGCAGAACAAAAGAAACAGAACAAACAAATGCTTGAGCAAATCTAAAACATCTTTTAAAATGCACTCGACATCCAGATTAATCAAGTCGACCCTTTTTTTGGAGTTGAACGTCACATCAAAGTCATTTTTAAAGCTGCTTTGTCAGCTGTATTGCAGAATAAAACCCCAAAGCATTCAGCATTTAGACTCCTGCTGACATTTGCAGTGTGTATATATGCTGTTCAGCGTGCTACGGCTAACTTGCTAGCCTGCACACTGGCTTTATTAACGCAGTTTTCTCAGTTTGATGGAAAACAGATGTAACTTTGTGGATTTGTTGTAATATGAAAGTCAGGAAACGTGTAAAACAAGCCTGGAAACAGAGTTGGATCCAAGAAGATAGCAAAATAAGCTTGCATGGACAGACAGAACTAGAAAATAATCAACGTAAGAACACATGCAATTATGGACAGCTAGAAGTGTGTATATTTTGCAACAGCTTGAATTTGAACTGCTTGAACAGACAAAAACTAATAGGTCAGTACAGTGACAAACAGCCCTCATATGGAGACCAGAGTGGAATAATAAAGGACTCTCTTGGTGAAATACCTGCAAGTAGATGCAGCCACTGGATTTGTTGCAATGAAACAAAGTGATCTAAAGTAGATATCCAATTATGTTACTGATGTCCACATGCAGACACATAAAACGGAGAATTCGCAAATCTTCACTTTGGTCGGAGTTTTTAAAAAGAATCGTTTTTGATGACGTAAATCTGCGTTTTCGTGTGGATGATAAGCCGAATCGTAGAAAAATATCTTCGTTCTGTGAGATACCCGGCTACGTGTGGACAAGGCCTCAGATGTTTATGTTACAATAAATAGTGCCTTATTTTTAAAACATTTTTTCTGTGGACATTAATTTCTTTTGGATGTGTATCGAGTCAGATGCTTTGGTAAAGCACCACGTTGGCTATAAAGACTGAGGAAAAGCCACTGCATAAAGTCAAAAGATTCTTTCACCAGGAGAATCCACAGGACTTCCATCAGACAGGAAACCTCCAGAAACATTTAGAGGATTGGAGTTGGAATAGAGACATGGAAGATGATGACCAGATGGCCTGACTGTCTGAGAGCTTGGTGCTTACTGACATCTTTGTCTTTCACCAACTAAAGAGCAACAAAGAAATAGAAGCAAATAAAGGAAGTCTGCAATTGGAGTGGACTATAATGAAAGTGTTCAGACTGTGAGTCGTCCACTGTAGAAGAGGACAATCGGATTATTTGAACAGTTTCTGGATAAAGGATCAAGAACAGATGGCTCATAGTGCAAAATAAGAGAAAATAATGGAGAGTACCTCAAATGAAGGTCAAGAGATGGATGAGATTGAATATACATCCAAGATAAAACATGCCAGAAGAGGAAAGCTTTCACATTTACACTTTATTTTGTACTAAAATAGACGTTCTTTGTTGACAGATTTTACAGTTGCATCTTTTGTAAACATAACTCATGGAAAGATTGTTGAGCTATTTTCATTTTCACTGAGATATTCGTATGTACAAATAGGCATTGTGCTTTCTTTATTGTCTGAAAACAAATGCAGTAGTAGTGTTTTTCTTTATCAGACCTTCTTTTTTTTAGTATATTTAATTTTCCTGTTAGTATTGGTTTAAAGAATGTATGTACATGTATGTAATTGTATCCTGCAACCAGCTGATACACTGTGTTCATCATTATTGTAAATAAAATGTTTTTGTGCTGTTCCTTTAAAAAGTAATTAGTTTTATGTGTTTCATAAGAGACTCTTAAAATGTTTCTGATTTGATGATGGATTCTAACATTTCTGCAGCTTTAATTTAATCACAATTTGCCCTTTGCACCTTTTTAAACAGAGTATTTCATTCAGAAAGTGATAGTATAATGCTCCACCGACACAGCTTCACTGTTTTTATGCGTCGCCTTGAACTCACAGAGCACAAACTTAGTGGGCGTTTTCTTTTCACACAAATCGTTTTCCTCTTTTCAGGCCATCACTGTATGCTGTCAGCCAGTGAATGAACCGCCGCGGGCTCAAGTGGCAATTTTCTGACTGACAAGCTCTAATGAACTGATTAACTTTTCCGTGTAACCATGGCGATGGAGTATGAAGTTTTATGTATCTTTTCATCAGGTCTTTTATTACCTTTTGATAAGCACTAATCCAGCATCTGGCCCCGTCCGCCTGCCCTGGGCCTCAAGCTTTTACGTTTTTTTCAGAGTTCATTCCTTTCTCTTTTCCACACAACATGATACCAGTGTTCCCATTGTCCGGCTTCAAATTTTCTGTATCATGGTTAAAAGATGTGCTTAGAATTTCTGACCACAAATGCAGTACAAAAGCAGCTAAAGTGCTTTAACATATCGAGTTCAGGCGTGTTTTTATTCTGCAAACACAAACTTGTCAGGATAAGATGTCCTTGCTGGAAATTGGATATGACTGGTCTGTGGACAAAGACGGGCAAGAACGTCCTTCTTATCCAGCACTTCACATCTTTCCTGATGTGATTTCAAGGGACAGGATGTGGTTAGTATCGATCCGGAGGGCATTAGTCTCTGGGCTCAGCCTGAGGTGGAGAGTGTCAGAGCAGTCAGTTAACCAGGCACTTACTCAATCAGTTGTTCTGTGTTCACACCGTAGGGGAGCTATCGCAAATACAGGTTTAAGATTTGCATCAAAATCCAGACAAACTTGATACGTGTCTGCAATTCAATGTCATCTAACTTAGATTTAATTATTGAAGTAATTTCCCAGCAATGAAAAGCATCTTTTAATCCTTGCACAACCAATTCTTCAGGCTTTCCGTCATATCTAATGGTGCAAATGCTCATAAACTGCAAAAAAATATGCGGTCACACCTTCATTGCACATGATGCGATACAACGTTAAGGTCAATTCATGCTTTCTAGGTTCAGAAACTTCATCATCCACACGAGTTAACGCTTGCAACCCTACATTTGTGATTGTCTGCACTGCAAACTTGCCTACTGTGCTTAAAACAAGTGTATGTTTGAGATTCTCATCCACATGTTGGTAATTCATCATTAAAATGGTTGTAATTGAAGTAGTTCATACTATGATGATACTATGAGCTAAATCCACCAACTTTGCTTCACAGACCTCTGGAATAATCAGTGGCACGGTTTAAGAAGTGCAAAGTGACAGTCTTACGGGAGCCAGATGTGTTTTTTTGAGTTCATGGTTCTATTCATGCTGCAGTATGAATAGAACCAGAACATCCACCATCTACCTTCAAAGTCTGCACTGGCCATGCAAAAACCATAAACTGGCCTTTATAACTGGCAGTTACACACACATTCAGAACTCTGATAGGAGGCAATGATCTTATTGTCTCATCGGGATGCGAACCTTGAGGCCAAAAAATGCAATAAAAACAGCAGAAGTCAGTGTAGAACACATTCCCCAGGAATATATGACTCTCTCAAATCATTCTTCAAAGAATTTGTATCGCCACCTTTTTGTATTTATCTTGTGAAATGAAGGACTACAGAGTATTATTATTATTAAAATGAGGGTGTTTTTTTGTTTAGCCTCACTGTATGGACACTTTAAACGCAGCTTTGAAGTTACTAAAACCTGATGCCACTGAAAAACCACCTTCATCTCATGTCCAAGCTTTTAATTTGACGATTCGAGTGTATTATATTGCTCCGCCAGAAAGCGTTTTATCATGTCTTAAACATATCTGCCATTTATCATGCTTTAGAAATATGTATTTGACAATATTTGTGAGCTGAAGGCATGAGACAAGCTATGGCCATAGTGGCAGTTTTAACTTTACCCATAACTTCACATATAAGGATGCTGAGTTAATACACTTGAGCTGTATAAAGGTTCCTCCTGCAAGATGAATTATGTGATTATCTTGTTTATATTTGCCAGAACATTAATTATTTTGTACTCATGCTCAGTTTTACGCTCTACAGTCTCGGTCTGGTACATCCAGTAACAGTCAAAAACCTTAGCTACATATAGTTTTTTCACATTTTCCTTGATTTCATTCTCATTTTGTGCATTAGGAACGTTTTCTTGCATCTTGCTATCTCCCAGTGATGAAAAGAATAACACATGAAGATATATTGTAGACAAATGAGACGGTCTTTTGTCTGAACTGTCATCTGAAGCAACATCTGTTTAAAAATCAGCTGTCAGTCAGGTTTTAGAGCTCATATGGAAACTATTGTTGGTATTGATTATATATAATATATGTACATCCTCCAAACACTAGTTATGACTGTTGCCAATGAATAGTTTCCTATTTTCTCTATGTTTCTTTGTATTTGCAGAAAAGTTTCATCTGCACATTTAATAACAACCTGCACATCTTCATCTACTTCAGTGCTCAGACACTGAATGTACATGAAACATATCGACAATAGTTTTATTTTTTAAAAAAAAAGATTATTTGCACGTATTTTGCAAATGAATCATAGAAATAGTCAAGTCGTGATGTTTTGTATCGTGTCCAGATGTGCGTCAGTCAGCCGTCAGCCAAACTCCTCAGCAGAGAATCAAGGTGAGGAGGCGTCTTGTTCAGTCTCGTTTGACAAATTGCTTTCGTTCTGTCTGACATGTTTTTAAGGCAACTGAGAGAATCCACTTTAGTGCTTCGCTGCTGCTCTTACTGTTGTCAAAACTTTTCCTCTAAGTTTGTACTCCTTTCTGAAGGTAACATTTATTGTAAATGTCAGTCTGTCAGGTGTTTTGTCTTGGTTACTGTGACATCTGAAGGAATAAGGTCAATATAGCAAATGCTGAGGTCAAACCTGTGTTGTTATGACAACTGTACAAAATTGGGTTGGCAGGATTCACAACAGTAAAAAAAAAAAAAAAAAAGTGAGTAAATATGGGAAGAAAAGATGTCTCTACAATCAAATATTATGTAGAAGAACCAGAAAAAGACAAAAAAAACATAATAAAGTGTAGAACAAACAACATTCAACAGTAACATGCGTTCTCAGCAGACAGATGTATAAAGAAATACAGAGACGGCTCTTGCGATTGGAACATACACGAAGCTTTGGGTTGCCCCAAACTTTCTGCAGTAGAAAGCAACTCATTGTGTAGGTTCTCAAATGCTGCCAGAACATCTCTGAATTGTCAGACCATGGACTTGTGTTGGTGTCTTTTAGGCTGTGCAATGGATCCCTCAGGTCCTGTAGGTTGCAGAGTCTGGGCCTCTGTGGATCAGGCTAGTCCTGACATCTCCCATGGATGCTCAATCGGATTGGGTCAACACCTCGAGCCGTTCCTTAACAGTTTTTGCATTGTGGCAGGATACAAATGTCCATTAAAACAAGTTGGTCCATATTATTTGCTTCACCCATCAGTGGTTTTAATGTTGTGGCTGATCTTGTGTATCTAGTACTTTCCTTCACTCCAACCTTGAAATTTAATCCTCATGACAGCAGCAGAAAATCCCGATCGGATCGATCGTTAGCACCTTGATCATCTCTGAACATTCCCGGCTGACGGAATTGTGTGGTTTTTTTTTAACGTGTGAACCGTTCAGGGGAGCAGAGCAGCGAATATCAGGGCGTCTTTGATCACTGGAGGCTGTTTGAGGTTGTCACAGATTTGTCAACACGTTTCATGTCTAAATGCACTCTGCAGATTCTCCAGGTACTGAATAGCTCACGTTCTGCTGGACGCTCAAATATCTGATCAACGGAGGCGATGATTGGTTGTTACACCTGATCTTTAGCTTTGAGGTCATGTGATGAAAGAGATTTCTGTTAGTACGGAGCTCTGAGGAGATCAAACACTGAGCCGAGGCGAGCTGAGGTACTGCCTCCCATGGGACATCTTTATCTCCAGCTGATATCTTAAAAGCGAGTGGGCTCAGTTTACAGATGGTGCAGATGTTCCTCTTTAGATAGTTTTCTTTGCTTGATAGTGAGGCCCATAAAACAGCAATGAGAGCATATAACCAGCATTTACATCCTCTCGAAGCAACCTCTCATCACTATGTTCTGATCTCTCTGGGGATTTAACCTTCTGGAGTCTTGGCCATCGTTTCCCATCTTACTGCTGCCTCAGATCTGTATGAAAAATTTATAAATTCAGCCAGTAAATGATCTCATTTTTCAGCACAACCTGGACTGTTTGTAAAGGCTCTACAGTCTTGTAGCTCAAAGCCTCAGGTAACAAGCAAACGTATCGATTGAGAACTTTTCAAGCTGTTCATAACTAGAGAGCCTAGGTGCTCAGAAGATCATCCCCAAAGGAAAGGTAATAATCTACCCCCGACAGCTTCTAACAACCTGTATCACATTTCAGCAGCAGCAGGACTCTCTTTCTCTGTCTGCTAACAGTAACCCACAATCAGTCGAGTACATTTTAATCATGGTAATACATGATTAAAAAGCACTTTTGATATAATATCAAAAGGAAACAACTCTTGAATTCACCAAAGAGAGTGGTAATGTCATTAATCTCAACAAGTACTTTGATTAGAGTGGGAGAAAAATCTAATAGAGAGACAATCACAATGCAAAACATGGCTGGTAGGAAGTGTTTTGAGGAAAGGGTCACTTGTGTGAAGTCCCCACAGAGAATTCTCATCAGCTCTGTGGAGCAGTGGAGCATATATTATCCTTTAGCTTTGGTTTATGGCACATTTTCCATTGGACTTAAATCATCAAGTGAACAAAGTTAAGCCGTAATGACTCTAATAGGTGAGAATTACAACATTACATCACATTTTCTGACTTTTTTTTTGGAGTTTTGCTGCCTCATGTGGCCAAATATGTTAAAGTTACAGTAAAAATTGGGGAATTTTGGCCAATCTGATGGAAGTAGAGCAAACTGGAAACACAACTCTGACTTATTTTTACTTTACAAAGTTGTTATGGCAAACGTGATAGCAAATAGTTGGTTTACATATCATCTAAGTCAACTGTTCTCTCTTCTTGAACTTCTCATTGGTAAGGAAAAATAGCTGGCATTAAATGCTCCACTTTCCTCACCACCTAGTCAGTAGCCGTTTATGAAAAGTGAAGCCTTCAACCTGCATTCTTTCTAACGACCAGCAGGGGGCGACTGTTTTGGTTGCAAAAAGATGTCAGGTTTTATCAAAAATGAGTCAACTTCTCACTGGATCTGTTCCCACAGCAAACATTTTTCTCATGAGTTTATGGTTTAAATTGCTAGTTTTAAATCTCCTTCAATACAACTTGCTGTTCAATTTGTAAACTATGTTTCCATTTAGAGGAAACTTGATGCTAAAGTAGTGTGTATTTTAGGGCAGGGCTGGTCTTATAGTGTAGAGTTTTACCAAAACATTTCCACTAAAACAGCTGCTTGCTCTTAGAAACACATCAATTTAAATGACTAAATTCATATTTAACAACACAACAAGCTCACATAATGCTAATTAAGCAGTTTGTGTAATTACTCCCACTGCCAGAAGACGGTGACAAAAGTCATCCACAGGAGGATTATTACGAAAGGATTAGTTAGTTGTGCAGGTTATGGCGTATTATTCCTTTAAGATAAAAACACACTGAAGTCATTGTTGTTTTGTGTTGGTTTTCTATTTTTTTGTAGTGTTCCATGTACTGTACAAAAATCAGAGTTTATACACACGTCTTTGTAAAAACCTGGTATCTGGTTCCAAATAAAACTTGGTTACCTTCAATAGCATTTAAATGTACTTTGCAACATGTAATTATATTCATAATTAAAGAGTGAATGTTGGTAGTGACATCTTTCACAAGTCAGAAGGTCATATTTACGATGCTTACCATATAACTTTAGCATCACAGTTGTTTGTGCAGGAGCTATAAAGGCATTATAGAAAATGGATACAGGAAAATGCATATGCAGAATGCCATCCAAATGAAACTTACTGTTACAGACTCTGGAAGAGTTTTAAAAACATAAAATGTCTAAGTTAGAGTTGGAGTTTAGAGTTCAAGCTGTAAAATGGTGGCTGTAGGTGGTGTATGGGATGGTTTTGTTGTGCTAATGTGACTTCCTCTGGGAAGACTTAGCAGCAAGTACAAGCAAGCTGAGTGGACTCGTCATATCCAGCTTTCTAATAGTTCCACTTGTGCAGGAACTGAGCAGCTCCAAGTCACCTGATCATTACTGTGACTGGGCACCTGAAAATGGACCAAACAGACGTTGAGGGCAACAGAAGAATGAGGTGTTTGGAGGGAGAATGAAGTGTTTAGCTCCATTTGTGTCCAGCTTTGGTTTTGGGTTTCACCTGGAAGATGTGTGTGGACTCATAATGTAAATCTCTCCCCATCTGGAGAAATCAAACCAAGACTAAAAAATCACCTCCAACAGGAACAGGAAGTCCTGATTGGCTGAAGACAGCTCTGCATGACACTGTATGAACTCTCCAAACGTGATGTTGGGCCTTGCAGGAGAAAGAGCAGCCCAAATCTCAGGGTAATAACAAACAAGTGCCGAAGGTGTTTTGCATTATGCAGCGTCAGGCCTCAGTCTGCCTGCAGAGACACATCAGAGACAGCAGCTCCATCTCACCGACTCATGAGTTTAAGGTCAAATTCACAGCATGCCATCATTATTCCGCTTCCCACTGTTTCCCCCCCAAGTCTCCACTTATTACATTTCATTCTGAATGTTGTTATTTTTCTCTTTTTCCCTGATGGAAAAAACTTTCCTGAGAAGACGTGAACAGAAAGACGAATTCTTTAGCACTTTGACTGAAGAAGCTAAATGCTACATGCTAATGCAGGGCAGAAAGTGATCAATAGACTTAATTACAGTATGTGAAAGGAAGTCTTCACAGGACTCAGGTGTAGGAAAACTGCTTGCAAAAATACATTTATTCATGACATTTAGGTGCTAGGCCTTCATCTGGCAGCATGATTTTTGTGCAAATTTAACCATTTTTGTAAGTTAGCCTGTTTGAAACTTACTAAAATGTGGACAAAAACAACACCTGCAGCATAATCCACTTCTTCACCATCCATCTGTGTTACAAATGTGCACATTTGGTCAAAATATGGCTTAAATGCAGAGCTTCTTCAGCAATTCTTGGTATAATCCTACAATCCTGGGCAGTTTCCTGTGTTGGAAACGTTTATCTTCATCTGCTGCTTCAGTTTGTAAACCTGAAACTTCATTGTGAAGTTCAATCATGGAAAGTAGACACAACACTGCAAAAGAAGCATTCAGAGCAGACAAAAGCCTTTTTCACCTCACTGCTTTGTGCATGTATAATGCAGATTTCTGATGTCTAGTAATGAATAACAGTGGAAATCACAGACTTATACCCAAGGTCGACCATTTCCACTCTGCATTTCACATGGCTCTTTTAAAAAAATCTCTTTTGCTTCAGTAAACAACAACAATAACCTTCCTGCAGCAACCCACATGGTCTGAATAAGGTTTGGATCATGTAATAACTCAGGTTCTGCTAGGTTCTTTCAGTGAATTAAACATTTTCTTGCCAGTGTCGCCTCCCTGAGTGCAAATGCTTCAAAAAAACAATTTCATGGTCACCACTCTGCACCGTTATGCTCCTTTGCTGCATCCTTGGCTCAACAGGACCAAGAAAATCAAGGTTGGTTTGCGTTTTTCCTCCCTATAGCAGGATTATAGGTCTGGTAATGTCAGGCTGTCTGATATCAGACGAATATATAACTGAAAGAATATCACAGGAAACGTCCACTTTAACCTGTCGATGCTTGACAGATCAGAGAGGTGGAAGAAGATGGAGAAATAAAAGTAAATTCTCTTCTAGCGATTCAGACAAGGTCATGATCAGCAGAACCAAACCAGGGTAAAGCAGGAATAATGATTCTCTGCTAAAGACCCACTGCTGCCATGAACTACGACAGCATGTTGGGGCTATTGTAGGTGGAAATGGAAATATTTAAGTGGTGAATTTAAGAGATGAAACTCACAAACTTGTGCCAAAAAAACTTCAATATTCTTTAGGATTAAAGACAACTTTACAAGAAAAAAATGGATGGAAAAGTATCTTTTTGAGGGAATTTCTTTGGAAGGAGGCAAATAGCTTCACTTTGCATTTTGTCTTGAATCTGTCCACTGCAAAAATGCACAAAAACATACATCTCATTCGCATTAGTATGCTGTTTTCTTTTGAATAGGCCCATTTCACCACCATTTCTCTTCAAAGTCCCGATGTTTCCAACATTTTATAGTGATTCTGAGCTAAAATTCAGAGTATTTCCCTAACTGGTACATTGGAAAAAAACACTGCATGCATTATACACCACACGCCTTGCAAAACAAAGTGGTTTTTTCACAAAAACCCCCCCCAGTTTTCTAGGTTAATTGCAAATTTGTGCCTTTATAAAGTAAGGAACATTGACCGATTGCAGTGCCTTTTTGGCTGCCTGTAGAGCCAGTCAGGTCTTTCTTTGTCTTGATTCCCAAAGGAATAAAACCAGCCGTCAACGCAGAATTCCAGTTAGGAAAATCTGGATATCATGCTTGGAAGATCTTCCAGATACTGTGGGGTTGAAATGGATCAGCTTACACTGGAAAAGGACACAACTTGTAGGGCAACAAGAGGGCATATTCTCTTTATTCTATACTATATAGACACAACTTGTGTGCAAAGAGGATATATTCTCTATATTCTATACTATTCTCCTTTACCACAGTGTAAGCTGATCTGTTCCAACCCTGCAATTGAAGTACTTTGCCCTTATTTTTTAGTGGTTAGTTGAAATAGTAGATCAGCATCATTGATTCCTACAATAGGTCTTGTAGAAATTTGCTTTGCATTTATGCATGACTTGCATTAGCCACTTTCAACTACTCTCCATCAGTCCTTGAGTTAGTTTTTTTATATCACAAATTCAGAGATCTGCTAAACCAGCCTCTGAGTTTGGGTCCTCCATGTGACTCCTAACCAGCAGGGGGCAGCACTGTGCTGTACTTTACCTCTCCAGGTGAGGTTAAAGGGCAACAACAAGGAGCAGGCCACTGTGAGAGGAGGAAATTCAGCCAAACTATACATGAAACTGACAAAAAAAGTTCAGATCTGCAATGAAGGACTTAGTTCAGTGCAGCCAGAAGGCCTGAGTGCTGCTCAGGTAGACAGCTCATCAAGGTGAGTGACAAGCTGGTGGGCAGGAGCAGCAGCAGAGGAAGAGACGACCTCAATACAGTTTGTGCCCGGAGGCGAAAAAACTGGAGGAGAGGTGAGGCGAGGAGACGGGTTAAAGAATGCTTTTAGTCCTCTTGACAATCAAAGATATTGTAGGTTGTGAGCGGCGGGGAGCAGCTCAACGAGAGGAGGGAGTTCATGATATTTTGGATGCTGTGGTGTGTATATCTGGCCCCCTGTGTGCAGCAGAGAGGTTTGATTTACTGGAACTTAAATCCAGAATTTAGCAGACTGCAGGGTTTTTACTGGGGCTGAAAGTCCAAACGCTCACACAAAAGTCTTTCTCCTAACAGCTGAAATGTACAACTATTCTCTGGATTACTTTTGCATGACTTAGCATCACATATGAGCAATTGCACACGGCAACATTTTGGAAGATGAAGCAGCAAGTGTGAAGGTCCTCCCTCGGGAAATTTAAAGCATCAAACACTTCATTTTCTGTGCTGTGGTAGACTTTAATGTGCTTTTTCTGCATCAATTCATGTTGGAAATGTCTTTATTTGTGGGAAGGAAAAAACAAAACCAAGGCAATTTAAAATGTAATTTAAGTAAAATGCAGTAAAGCTCTCAGGTACTCTGTAATCCTTTCAAACATTTATTCTCCTAGAGATCAAATTTTAACTTTAGATATTTTCCCTGCTGAGTCAACTGTGTTTTGTTTGAAAAAGTAACCTCTTATAATGTGCATGCACCACCTTTTTCCCTGAATTTTAATACCATGTGTTTCTGGTCATGTTCAAAATTTCCTGCACATTCAGAACATATCACAATATGTGTTACCAGATGTAATTTACGAGTCATATACAAGAAAACTGCACATTTTGGGCCTTAACCGATGAAAACATTGACATCAATTAGAAGTATTGTTACATCTATACATTTTTCAAAATTAAAATTGTCTTCATCTTAACATTTTTTTTTTTATTGGAGCAGCAGTTTGTAGACAGTAGGGCTGCCACAAACGACGCGTCGACTAATCGCCTGAGCACGATACGTTATCAAAAGCGGAAGTGAGCGCGCAATGCAACAGAAATCACCGTCCGAGTGGAGCGCGGAACACGCATGGACATCCGCGCTGTATCGTGCATATATAGTATATGCATATATTATATACGCACAATACAGCGTGGACATCCGCGTTTACGATACAGCGCGGACATCCGCGCCGCATCGTGCATATACTATATATGCACGATACAGCGCGGATGTCCATGCGTGTTCCGCGCTCCACTCGGACGGTGATTTCTGTTGCATTGCGCGCTCACTTCCGCTTTTGATGACGTATCGTGCTCAGGCGATTCGTCAACGCGTCGTTTGTGGCAGCCATAGTAGACAGTCAGGTGAGTCTTTTGTTTATTCCCCAAAACATTGAATATGATTACTGAACTCATAAAACCACCTATTGTGAAAGATGTAACAAGATTCATAGCTATAAATTGTAATATATTTTCAATTGTCACCTGGTGCATGTTTTTCTTGACATAAAAACATTTCCAACATAAATTGATGCAGACCAAGAACAAATTGGTGTGTAAGTGTTGACCAGAATGCAAGAAATGAAGCGTTTGATGCTCAGAGACCCCCAAATAAATAGCTAGCTCAAAGTAAAGGATAAATTGTCAGCTAAAACTAGCTAGCTGACAGTAATGGATAAATGATGAGTTAAAATTAATAAATAGCTAGGTGAAAACAAGGATAAATGCTTAGCTGAATCTAATAGTTCGCTGAGAATGTTTAGCTAAAAGTAACAGCTAAGTGGTTAGCTTAAACTAATAAATAGCTAGCTGAAAGTAACAGATAAACAGTTAGCTTAAACTAATAAATAGCTAGCTGAAAGTAACAGATACGTGATTAGCTTAAACTGATAAATAGCTGGCTGAACATTACAGCTAAACAGTTAGCTTAAACTAATAAATAGCTACCTGAAAGTAACAGATAAAAAGTTAGCTTAAACTAATAAATAGCTAGGTAAAAGTAACAGATAAATGGCTAGCCTAAACTAAGAAATTGCTAGGTGAAAGCAACAGCTAAAAAGTTAGATTAAACTAATAAATAGCTAATTGAACATAGCAGCTAATGTTAGCTAAAACTAATATGTAAACTGCTGAAAGTAACAGATAAACTGTTAGCTGAAAGTAATAAATACCTAGCTGACAGCTAAACAAGTAGCTTGAACTAATTAATAGCGAGCTGGAAGTAACAGATAAATGGTTAGTTTAAACTAATAAATAGCTAGCTGCATGTAACAGCTAATGTTAGCTTAAACTAATAAATAGCTAGGTGAAAGTGACAGAAATTTTTAGCTAAAATATATAGCTGGCTGAAAGTAGCGAATAAATGGTCACCTAAAGCTAATAAATTGCATGCTCAAAGCAACAGATTAAAGGCTGGCTTAAACTACTAAAAAGCTATAGCTATTATAGCTATAATACTGAAAGTAAAAGATAAATGGTTAGCTGAAAATTTTACATCACTACCTGAAAGTAAGCAGAAAAAATTTGCAAAAATTGACCCAGGAGGACCAATACATTTACTGCATTTGGCAAATAATGTTCAGAACGTTGATTAAAAAAAAATAAAAGAAAGAGTTTTGCTTTCACTTGAAATACAAGAAATCCCTTCATCAGCATCAAACTAAAAACTGAAACCTAATCCGTCTGAATTTGTAGTCAAAGGTCTTCTTCAGAACTGAAGAAATATTTGCTTTTAAACCGTGAATCTTTGTGTGTTTTGTCACATTAATTGGTGTCGCTTTGATTTGACAGATTCTCTTCAAAACGACTTGAATCCAGCAGCCCGTCCAAGTGTCACCGAGCTGCACTCCCTCCTGCTTCTTCACTGCAGTAAGTCCCTTTTAAAATGTGCATTAGTTAGACGCATGCAAATGCGAACGGATGAGCTCCATTGCAAGCAAGACTGCGGCTCATTCTGTCGGTTGCTCATTTTTTTTCTCTGATCCACGGTGAGCAGAGTTCAAATTTGTGGTGGCGCAGCGTGCAACTGAGTGCTATTTAATTACCTGCTTTTGGAAAACCGCTGGGAATGCAACTAATTTAGGTCTTGTTTGAAGGGTAAACAAATGCGGCAGAAGATGTCTCCCATCACCCTCCCAGCAGAGGAAGAGGAGGAGGTGGGGGAGGCAGGAGCTGCTTCCTATCACAAATATTATAATAGCTGTCTGAGAAGCTGTTGGAAGGGATTGAAGGCGTGCAGTAATAGTGACATTGAATGGTTTTTACTTTGCATATCGCTGCAGTGAATTGATCAAGCTTTGGGGCTGCGCTGATATTCAGGCAGCTTTGTTCTGAAACACTTGAGGGTAAAAGGCTGCGGAAACAAAAGCAGGAGAATAATAAGGAAAAGAACTTTGCTTTGATATGGAGCACGCTGTTTGAAACCTGCAGGTACCAGAGCTGAAATGCCGGCTTTCCAGCTGACAGATATTTCGTGCGGAGTAGGTTTGAGGCTTCAGGTGGTGCATGTCTAATTATGGAGCCTGAGGAAGTCTTCACTGCTCAAATGTGGAAATTTGATCCTCCGGTTTCACTGTGGCTAAATTAGAAGTCAACAAAACTCTTTGTTGCTGTCAAACTCAAGTCAAGTGTAGGGTCCCAAAGCTGCTGAAACATGACGATAGCTGCAGCTTCTGTGCAGTAAATCTAACAGCTACTGTTGGCTGTAAGAGCTGCAGTGGCGTAAATGCAGAAACAGACTTGAAGCGTTGAAAACAGGCAATTACCACAAGTAAGAAACAGTTTAAATGCTTTCGGCATCGTCATTAGCAACTAATGTCCCAGTCGATTAAATGGAAATTTAAGATTAAGCTACGCAACTCTTCTTTCAGAAAGAAAAAACTCTGAAAACCTTCAAAACTGAGTGTATTTTAACATTTAGTGCTTAAGTATGGACTGTTTTTAAGACCCTTTTGAAACTGTTCATCTCATTCTTCTCCAACCAAATCATATTTAAACGTGGCACTTTGCATATAAACAAATTAATGGCACATTATTCTACAAAACACCAGAAAAACTCACTAAACAAAGGCTGACCAATAAAATTTAAAGTACATTGCAGGTTAACACGACGTACCTGCGATGATAACGGTAACTAATTCCTCTGGTCAAGCGGTTATACGTCCATTTAATCTAACACAGCCTGCACATATTTATTCCATTTTATTGGATTTTATTCGATTTCATTTTCCTCCCACATTGTATTGTATTTATCTTGCCTCCTTTGCATATAATGTAATTCTTAATATATTCTTGTTTTATATGTACATTTGATTTTATTATTGTTGTTATTTCATTGAGCTTGTTATCAATAGACCGTCCAGTGGCAGTTATTTAAATTTTTGTCATGCCCGCATGTATGATGACGACAGGATGCTATTCTATTCCATTCTATTCTATTCATAATTTTATTTTGAGATCAAAATACAGCCAAACCCTGCTGCTTTTGCCAAATGTCCTATGCTTTACTTTACACTTTGCTTGTTTACAACATCCGGACATGCCGGGTCCACTGCCAGGATGTACCCGGCTATCAAAATCAATCAGAATTTTCAAGAGATCTCTCAAGAGTTGCAAATTTAACAAGATGCCCCTTTTGGACATTTGTATCTGTTGAAGTATACGTCCTAGAGTCTTCAAATGTTCAGGAGATGCTCTGATGTTTTCTGGTGAATGGAGATAATGCAGACAAATTCTGGCAAACAAGTCTCAGTTTTGTGCTTAAGACCTCTCAGATTCAGGATCTGTTCAAAAATTGCAAATAAAGTGGATTTTCAAAAGATTGGAACAAGATATCTCTAAATACTTAGGATCTATTTGATTAATGTTATTATGAGAATAATATCCGAATGATGTTACCAATACTTAGAAAGGTTTCATATGTCGAGTTGGACGTTGGCACAGATAATAAATTAACTAAATGAATCATGGGTGGGTTGATGAAATTTGGGATAGTAAGACATGGAAGTATCATCTACTTGAGTGCAAAGTTTCAGTATCCTTCCAAGTTGCTTTGTCTTCAATCATTGAGTTATTTAGTTAAATAAATGAAGACAACATGGAATGACAACCAGCTGCTGCTAGTTAGCTTCTCCAGCTAACATCGATACTAGTCGCTAATCACCAGTAGGCTTCACAGCATCATAGACACAACAGTTAACTGATGTTGTACATCAATAAAATGTTATGGATCAGTTTATCCGACTAGTATTTCTGGTGCCAACTATCAAGACTACCAACATGTAATTGTTTAGTCGAGTCATGTCCCAAATCCCGAGTCATTAGTTATGGAGCATTTTTGTATTCCCTTTGTCAGATTAAGTTTTAAGTTATATTTTCATGTATAACAACAGATGATAGGGTTTTTTTTCTTGCTTAAATTGACTAAATGAATGTACAGACAGTGAGTGTTGAATTAGGGAACACTGCACTGGGTCAGGACTCCCTTTGCTGTCAGAGGAGATGTTAGAACCCTTCATCACATCATTTCTGCAGATTTGTCAGCCGCACATTCATGCTTCCAACCTTCCTTTCTTCCACATCCCAAAGGTGTTAATCCAGGTTCACATCTGTTCATGCTCATGAAACCAATTTGACTTTCTGTTTGACGTCATTCTGCTGGATGGGGCTGTAACTCACTATTACTTTTACTGTCAGCTAATCTTTGGATGATTTTCTCGATTAAGTGTTTGGTCTATAAAACGTCAGAAAATGGTGAAAAATGTTGATGACTAATGTCCTCTTTTGTCTACAATCCGAAACACATTTTACTAAATATTCATATTTAAGAAGCTGGACTCAGAGAATACAGACAGTTTTTTCTCATATCAATTACCCTATTATCAAAACAGTTGTCAATTTAATACCTGACAACTATTTAACTAATTGTTGCAGTTTTGATGTTGGAGGCAGTCATTAGAAGATGCTAAACAGTTTTGACTGTGGCAAAAAAAATGGCATAAAGGAAGGCACATTGTCAGCAACAATGGCAGTTTGGTAATAAGGCTGTCAAGAAAACACAGTTAAATCAGCAGCAGCAGCAGTCTGGACTGTTGATAAAAGGCAGCTTGTCTTCATGGATTCATGCTGCTGATTCTGACCTACTATTTGCAGCCTCAGCAGAAATGGAGATTCAGCAGACCAGTTTTTCCCTCCTTAACTCTCCAGTGTAGGATTGCAAAACTTCAATGATTTTTTTTTTACCTGATAATCAGCAGTGTTATCAACTAGTAACTGGTTATTCAATAATAGGAATCGAGTACAAAGACTGATTTAGCTATATTTGATGATAAAAACATGGCCTACGTTCATATACTTCATACACTATTTGGTTACTGTCCTTGCAGTCCTTAATTCTTAATAAACATGTTTGCTGTGGCTTGTAGGTATTAATCGTTACAAAATTCTTTGTCATGGTGCCCCTTTACTTGCTATACCCCCACAATGCTCTCTGCTTGCCAACATCAACTGTACATAGTCTTAGTGACGCCTCCTCTAGTCTCTACAGTATTACAGCAAGAGGCTCCACCTGGTGGAACAACCAGGTACTACAGCTGATCTATGATACATTTGTTTTCTTCCCTGCTAGTTAATATAGTTTTAGTAAATTAAATTTTAAATGAAAGCACACATATGACATGAACTGCAAAGGCAAGTCTGTTATATTTATCAGGATGTAGCAGTACTTTCCTGTCAGTTCTGACTGGTATCAAATACATGAACTCTTGTCTGAGGTCATTAACCATCACAGAAGTCTTTGTCATGGTTCCCATTACTAGCTAAACCCCCACAATGTTCTCTGTTTGCCAACATCAAGTGTCCATAGCCTGAATAACGCCTTCTATGGTTTCTACAGTATTAAACTGTAAGAGACTCCACCTGATGGAACAACCCGGTACTACAGTAAAATTACAATAGATTTTCTGACATGCACGTTCTTTGATTTCTGCCCTATCGGTTAATATTGTTTTTAATCAGGTAAATTATAAAAGCCACAAACATGTGACAAACACTGCAAAAACAAATCTCTTCCATGTACCATCAGGATTTAGTGGCTCAGCTCTGGCTGGTATCAAACACGTGAGCTCTTGTCTGAAGTCATTAACCACCACAGAAGTCTTTGTCATGGTGCCCGTTGCTCACTAGGCCCCTGTAATGTTCTCTGCTTGCCAACATCAACTATTCATAGTCTGCATGAGGCCTTGTCTGGTGGCTACAGTATTGAACAGTAAGAGTCTCCATCTGGTAGTAACCAGGTACTACAGCTAATCTCCAATACATCTTCTTATGGCATCGTCTTTGTTTTTTGCCTTACCAGTTAGTGTAATTTTAATCAGCTAAATTCTAAATAGAAAACTATCGATTAATGTCCCTAGTCCAATGTTTGCAACCTCGCATTTCTGTTCTTGGCTAGCAGGAGTCAGAATTTAAATTTTTTAATGTTTTCATCATCGGAACTGCTGCTGACTGGATGTCTTTTTGCACCATTCTGACAAAACTCTAGACACTGTTGCCGTGAAAATGCAGGAGATCGTCAGTTTCAGAAACAGTCAACTCAGCCCGTCTGACACCAACCATGCCAAAGTCACTGAGATCACATTTTCTCCCCATTCTGATGTTTGATGTGAATGTTAAGTGAAGCTCCTGACCTGTATCTGCAGGATTTTATGCT
Organism: Amphiprion ocellaris; assembly: GCF_022539595.1. NCBI lineage: Eukaryota > Metazoa > Chordata > Actinopteri > Pomacentridae > Amphiprion > Amphiprion ocellaris. The sequence continues at coordinate 32,550,079 of NC_072779.1, read as the reverse complement.
GACTGCTGCCACATGATTGGCAGATTCGATAATTGCATAAATAAGCAGGTGTACAGGTGTTCCTAAGAAAGTGTTCGGTGAAAGTAAATATACAGATTATATTTTTAGTTCTATGGTTTGTACTTGAAGGACTTATATGAAATGACATGGGACATATAAATATGTAGGAGTTTGTCTGCAGAGTTTGTCTTGAAGTTTGTTCTGATGGTTCGTATAGAAGCATTTATTTTCTGCTTTAGGAAAACTGCTGTCAGATCATCATGTCAGTGGACTTTCCTCCACCACTGTACTGTGTTATTCTTTTTCTGTAGAACTGTGCAATATGACAGAACGTTTCCTGCTAAATCAACACTAAACTTAATGTTATTCTCATCCTGTTTACAGTCATGTGAAAAGATAAGTAGGAAATTGTTGGATTTTGTTGACATCTTTGGACACGTGATCCTCTTTGAAACAGTATCAACAGTTAAAGGTGATAAACCCACACATCTGATGGATAAAACTGGCCTTTTTAGTCATATTTAATTGTAATAATAAAATGACAAAATAGAACTGAAGTTTTCAGGGTTTACTGATTCGGTTCCAGTAATTAGAGCCTCCTTAGGGAGTGACAGGTGGAACCGGCCTTATTTAAACCTCTGATATCGAGGCTCTGCTCTTCACTTCGTGATTGAAATGTGCGGTGTCATCATGCCGAGATCTAAAGAGCTCCCCGAGGCCTTCAGAAAAAAAAGGTTGTGAGTTTGGCAAGAGGTTTAAAAAGATCTCCACATTATTTGACATAAATCATTCCACTGTGAGGAGAATCATCAGATTTGGCCACTCCAGAAAATTCAGCCTGAGAGCAGATTAAGATTTGATGCAAAAAGTTGGTTAATGGTTAATGATCCAAAGTACACTAGAAAATCCACCAAGGGATGGATCAGAAAGAAGGAATGGAGGGTTGTGGAACGTCCTAATCAAACTGCAGATCCGAATCATATTTGAAATTTGAAATGGGCAGAACATGCACAAAAACGTTCAAATATCTTGTAGCAGAAGGAATTTTGCAGACGTCAAACATGTCAACAGATTGAAGTAAGAGACTAGAGGATAGTTCTGCAAAACAAGTGATATCCAACAAAAGGGGCAATATTATCTTCTGGTGCCAAGGGTGTACTTACTTTTTCTACAATAGAATATTACATCTATTGATAATTTAGTTGAATTAATGATTGAGGAGCTATTTTTTTCTTTGTGGTTGCGCTCAAATAGAACATCTTTACCTGCAAGTATCAAAGAGCCTTAAATGTTTGCTTGTTCGTGTATGTCATATAACAGTTTTTGTCACAGATGTACTTGAGATTCAGTTTGCTTGTTAAGTGAATGTACTGTACAAAATCACTCGACAGATCTTATACTAAATCTCCTCAGCGACCACACCATGTACATTTCCGTTTCCTCTACAGTTGTCAGATTGGAAGCCAGTTAAGTAAATCCACGTAATGATGGTGTCAGGAAGTTTTCTGAAAACCAAAGTGGCCAAAATTAGCTCTCAGGTGACCGGGAGGAAATGTGCTAAAACTGCTTCCTCTGTTCAGTTACCGTATGTTGATGAAACTCACTGATAGCAGCTGCTCCATTATCATTAAACTGACAATGGAGTGAAGGAGCAGAATTAAATGAGGTGGAAAGGACTGGTGGGTGGTGGAGGGGCAACGGAAGACGAGGCCAGATGAATAAATCTGCTTTATCTGATCCAACCTCAAAGCAAAAATCTAATCGACAATGAAAAGTCTGGTTAAAATCATTCTAGTTTTAATCCAAAAATGTCTCCTTCATTGTCTCCTACAGTATAGCAAATGCTCTATAGAATTAAAAAAAAAAAAAAAAAAAAAAACACAATTTGCAGGAGGATTGATTTTTCCCCCCGACTCGGTTTTCAGCCCCAAGTACAGACAAAAGACATGTAGTGCATACTGGTGATACTAAATGGTCAGAAATATAACCAGTAGATGTCATGAAGGGCTTTAAAAGTAATCAGTAATATCTTAAAATGTATCCTAAAACATTCTGTTAGCCTGTGTAAAGATGCTAAAGCAGGATTCAGTATTGTCAGTCAGTCATCATTAGCACCCATTCAACACAGTGGACCTTTGTCCTGTGTTGATATTGCCACTTTAATTAACAGACGTACAATTTGGACTGAAAAACATCTCTGTTACACATGCTGCTAAGCTATAGAAACAATTTACAAGTCAAGTCAGGCTTATCTTAAATATATGAGCTCTGGCCGGAGGGTATTGACCATCATAAACGCCTTTGTCATAGTACCTATAGGTAGCTAAACCCTGACAATGTTTCTTTTTTAACAAGCTAGGATAAATAAAAACACAGTTCTACTTAATCCTACCATGTCTTCAACACATGAGCTCTGGTTGGAGGATATTAAGCATCACAGAAGTCTTTGTCATGGTGCCCATTGCTAGATAAACACCCATAGTGCTCTCTGCTTGCCAACATAAACTGCCGATAGTCTGAGTGATAGTCTGGGCTCTACAATATTAAACAGTAAGAGACTCCATCTGTTGGTGAACCAGGTACTACAGCTGATCTGCAATACATCTTCTGACCAGCACAGTCTTTGTTTTCTACCCACTCGGTTAATATAGTTTTAATCAGTTACGTTGTATATGACAACAAACACACAACATGAACTGCAAAAGAAAATGTTACATTTAATGATGATGATGATGATGATGATTGAGATGAGGCATGTGTGCTTATGTCAGGCTGCTTCGTTACATTTCAGATTTCTCTTCAGGTTTCTCTTCATGTATAACACTTTTGCTTTTAGTTTTGTATCCTTTCTTCATTCACCCAGGGTGGATTTACTGATTTTCTCCACACTTCCAGCCTCCTTACTTGCTTTTAAAGCCAAATGTACTCAACCAGAACTGTTTATTTAGTCTTTTGAGACACATCTCCTGTTGGGTTTCAAAGTTACAGAGTCTGTTTACCCAACACTTTGGTTTATCGTGGTCATTATCTGGTAGCTTCAGTTACTTCACAAATTAAGGTTTTTGTATAGACAGCATGTAAAGAGATAATAAAATGTGCTTTTTGTGATTATTTATGCTACCCAACAGTTTGTATAGCTGAAAAAAATAGTTTGCTGACAGAAAACTGATTCTCAACCACATCCTACCTACATCCTCAACCTTCAATAAACAGCCATAAGCCTCCTATGTTGCTAAATTTCAACATGAAGATGACATGGAAGCAGCTTCTAAGTTTGCACGTGTAATAACAATATAAAGCCTAATTTCAACACCAGTTTTTGTGGTCCTATGATTATTTTGGCAAGTGAAAATAGCAAAATAATGGAACCTTGACTTGCCATGCTTGCCACATATCAAACTCCACTGTTGTTGCTGGTAAAATATTGACCAAAGACTGTATTTTTAGTAGGAAACATGGATACAGCCGTACACTTACAGGAACTTAAATACGAAACTTAGAGGAAAATTGTGCACTTATTCCCATTTTTAAAGATTTGTAATTGAAAATCTGGCCTCTGCTGGAGCTGACTGTTGGTTTAGGAAGCACTTGATTTGATGCAGTGAAGTTTTCAAGTGTTTTAAACGTCGATATTGCGGTCGGTCATGTTTATTTAGTTGCCAGAAGGGAGATCAATATTCGATTAATAGTGCAGCAGTTTCTCTGTGTCATGTTCAAGAGTGTCGTAGACGTTTTTTTTTCTGTGCAGAGGCCTAGTAATCAATTTTGCCGTATTTGTGTGGCTGTGCAGTGTTTATAATGCGAGCGTGTCTGTTTCCATTAGTGTGTGTGTGTGTGTGTGTGTGTGTGTGTGTGTGTGTGTGTGTGTGTGTGTGTGTGTGTGTGTGTGTGTGTGTGTGTGTGTGTGTGTGCTGCAGGTTAGATGTCATTTCCTCTCTTCAGCCTACCAAATCCTTAAACATCCCACACAAACACATAAAGATAAATACACTCACTCTGCTTCACACTCCTGAAAACACACACACACACACACACACACACATGGATGCTCACACTCCAGAACAGTTTATTCATCAGCATAAACACACATTTTCTTTGTCGGTCGTCGCTCAAACACACATTTGTACTTGTGTTATTGCGGTGACATAATACATCTCCAAAATGGTTCTTTCCCAAGGTTCAAAACTCAAGCCGGTCCTCGCAAAGATAGACTCAGCCGGAGCTTTCTGAGCTGCAGGGAGGGAAAGCACAGGGGTGTTTCACAAATTGCATGCAGACTTTTTGCATCAAGTGTCAGCCCCCCTGCCTCCTCTTCTTCTTCCTCCTCCTCCTTCCTCGCTTTGCTGAACTCTGAAGTCAAGCTCACCCTCTGCACGAGCCGTGACAGAGCAAACGTCACCCACATGGCTTAGAAAGTGTCCAGAAGAGCAGGGTTTTCATCTCAGTGGGAATATGTAACCGTTGAACGTGTGGAATATGGCTCAGAGCCCGGAGGTGAAAACTCCTCTGCGGAGATCCTTCAGCGAGCACGTTAAAGACTCCACCAACAAGGCTTGGGATGTCTTCTGGAGGAGTGTGAGGGAGCGACGGCTGTGGGGTGAGTCGGGATACGACACGTTATTCTGCTGGGAACGAGAGTTTGTACGAGGATGCAGCAAAGTGTCAGTCTCTGCAACTCAGCAACATGTTGATATTAGCGATTCAAGATGTGATTGAAGCACTCGATATAAACTTTATTTCTTATCTTTAGCTCTGCATCATCATGAAACTTGGACGAGGAGCAATGTAAACTTAAAATACTACTCTGATTTAAACACTGGAGCTAAAGTTGGTGAAGTTTTGTTACTGTTTCTGGTGTTATGTTGACAAAATTGAAAGGTGAGATGGTGCCAAACTGTTAAATCAGGTCTTTGAAAGGCATCATTTCCTTTTGCTTTTTAAGAATTTCTTGCAAAAAAGTCGTGCAGAGGATTGTGAAACTCAGGGTTTGCATTTGATTTACAGTAAAATTTTGCTACAAATAATGCCCTAAGTTTAACTGTCAACTGTTTTTAACCTGCTCCATTGATGTGCTTTGTAACTCATCACTGCAACTTTAATTTTCTGCATTATTTGCCTGTTCTTAAGTTATATTTACGAAAAAACTACCAGGTCAAATTTCAGTAAAGATTAGCAATGGTAATGATTAATCATTTTTTTAAAAATTCGGTTAATAATTTAACTGATTAAAATGTACAGTTTGGACCAGAAGTAGGCTCACACTTAGTAGGTATGAACTTTTCATTTTTTTATAACATTTATTCCTTATGCGATAAATTGCCTGGCGGAAAAGTGGGGGAGTGTTAAAGGCTCCTTACCATTATGTGTGCACCTGCTCGGCATTTTTGCACTTCCAATACTGCTTTAATATTTACTTTCTTTGCTCTTGATTTAATTTCACTGTAAAATCCCTGTAAAAAAAAAAGAAGGTAAAAATCCATAAAAATCTAAAGCAAAATTGGAAGAAATAGCTTAATAACATCTCCAACATGTGAATAATAAGGAATATGGAATACTGGTTTGGAATTATGGTTTGGATAAATTAAATCTAAAACATGAAACAAGTATTGAAACAACTCTAAACCTACTTTTGGCCCATAAGGCAGAAGATGAAGGACATGTATGTCATAGAATATATTGTAGATCAGCTGCAGTACCTGCTTGCTCCATCAGTTGAAGCCTCATTCTGTTTAATACTGTAGCGACCAGAGGAGACGTCACTTGGGCTATGGGGAGTTACATGTCAACAATCAGAGAGCATTGCAGGAGTTTAAATGTCAAAGGGGCACCATGACAAAGCCTTTTGTTGTTGTTAGTGATCTCATTGTGGGAGTTTAAATCTCAAAGGGGCACCATGACAAAGACTTCCATGGTTGTTAATGATCTCATTGCAGGAGTTTAAATGTCAAAGGGGCACCATGACAAAGCCTTTCGTTGTTAGTGATCTCATTGTGGGAGTTTAAATCTCAAAGGGGCACCATGACAAAGACTCCCATGGTTGTTAATGATATAATTGTGGTAGTTTAAATGGCAAAGGGGCACCATGACAAAAACTTGTTGTTGATGATGTCATTGTGGGAGATTATATGGCAAAGGGGCACCATGACAAAGACTTTTGTGACAGTTAATACCAACATGTTCAAAATGAGACATAGGACGTGCAGCTAAAACTCAATTGAATATGTAACCAAGCTGTATAAGTGGAATATGTCAAGTGTCAAGTCTTAAAAACAGCTATAGGAGATGTTTGCCCTCAGTTCGTGTAATCGATTGATTTTTGAGTGATAATGCCACAAATTATTTGTTGAGTAAATTGCTTAAAATTTGCATCCCTGGTAAAAACGAAGGTTAAAGTTTGGTACGGTTCTGGATCGCTGTCTTTAAAATTTGCAGTGTCTGGCACTGGCGAATGACTGTGTGGTCTTTGAGTTACTTTAAAACTGTATTTCACACTGTAATGGTTTAGCTTTGCTGTTGATAAATGGTGTATGGCTGGTGATTTCTTTAAAGGTAATATGTCTTTCACATCCTCCAGTGGCTTTGCAGTTCAGAGGGTTGAAGTTAATAGAGTAAAGAGAGAAAATCACGTGTAACTCTGTAAATATAAAGCAGTGAGGCCTCCTCAACACTGAGCAGCTATCTGAGATTAAAAATACAGTTTCAGAGTATAGTATCCTTGTCTTGTTGAGAGCCGGTTTATCAGCATGACTCTTTAGCACGGTTTTGTAGTTTCTGGACACAATGAACTTATATGTTTTCATTTTGCAGGATAATCAGTTAAATGTTGGCCTTAAATACCTCACATTTCAATTTCAAAAGCTGCTAATACGACGCGTTCACCACATGTCCATCATATATTTACAGAACACCACCACAAAACCACTAATACGCGAGGGCTGCTGTGACTGATTGTGGTTTCATGTCTCATTGAGCTTCTCTGATGTTGCTGTGCTCCGTGAGGCTGACTCATGTATCGATACTCTGAGAGCTGAAAGGAATATTCAGTGTTTCAGAGTTCCAGGAATCCCAGCATGTCGTCCACACTGTCTGAAGGGTTTCATGTCGCTGAATCTCCTCAGCGGGAGTCTGGCAGTGTTTGATCACCATTAGCTCAGAGCAGCTCTTAATAGATCAGTGAGAACACACAGCTGCCTGAGTGGAATTACATGCGGTTAGGCTGAAGCTGTTTTGTTTTGCTGGAGGTTAGTTCGAGGTGTGACTGGAAGGTTAATTCACTGAACAGGCTGAGAAAATGTCAAGGTGACCTGGAACACGACTCTTCACCTCAAGTCTCCGGTGGAAACTGTATGAATGTAAAGCAGAATGTGTGAAGTGAAGGACCTAAAAATAGCAGATAAAATGGAAAATTTCAGGCTGAACCATGTTTTCTGCTGCACAGATTATGAAACAACAGACCTGTAATTATTTGGAGAAAGACCACGGCACTGAAACAAACACAAAACATGACATTTGTAGTCATTTTGTTTGCCAAGTAACACAATTTTTGTGTCTACTTCTAGTTGTTCTGTGGGTCTTTCTGGTCATTTGGCAGCTTCACAGTTGTTTGGGTTCTCATTGAGTCCATTTTTTATTATCTTGACTGTTTTTGTGGCCATTTTGTGTCCCCATTTGGTCATTTTCTGCATTGTTTTGGCTGTTTTGCATCTCTTGCTGGGGTAGGAGGTGCAAAACGCTGTGTAATGTTATATTCTCCACAGCATTATATATTTAATTGCCAATCTGAGAAGCCACAGCTGGGTTATGTGATGATTGGCTTATGTTTGTCCGTCTGTTTGTCTGTCTGTTAGCAACATTACTCAGAAATGGACAAACAGATTTGGATGAAATTTTCAGGGAAGGTCAGAAATGACACAAGGACCAAGTGATTAGGTTTTGGCAGTGATGCGGCTTATAGTCTGGATCCACAGATTGTTAAATATTTCTGGATCATCGCCAGATAGCGGCATGGCGCCACTGTAACCATGACAACAAGTGAACACTACATCAGCTGCCTGCTGACGATCACATGATTGCGATCCTACTACAAATCCACCACTGCGGACTTCTCGGGACTTATCCTTTGGAAATGATACAAGGAATGAGCAGCCTTGGCGGAGTACTGCGCTGTCTGAATGCTTTTCTAGTTTTGGCTGTTTTGAATCTCTTTGTGGGGTATAAGATGCAAAACGTTGGAGGTAAATGTTGGAGGTCATGGTGTAATTTTATATTTTACATTTTATGTTTTGTTTTTAATTGCCAAGCCAAGCAGCTTGTTAACTTAACGTTGCTACGCTGTTGAATCTGTAGTTTCACAGAATTTTTCATTTTCATTTCATGATTTTTAGCTATATTTTTTAAATGCACGAAAATGTGAATGAAATGATAAAAACAGACTGTAAATTGACTTGTGTAATCTGAAATAGCATTACACAACAAAATCACACAAGCTCATTTTAATTTTTTTTTAAAAAGAAAATACGTTTTTTGACATGAAATGACATAATTGTATTTTCACAATTTTTTTTTAAGTCTTTAGATTGTGACACCTGGAGTGGATGTAAAACGGATTTGATTGCAGTGTTTACCAGAGTTCAAATGTGTTTTTCAGCTCCAAAAATGTCATGTGTCTGTCTGCTGCAGTAATGAAATTAGAAATGGTGGAGAAAGTAAATTTTAAAAAAGATCAAAACTCCTACACTACCGTTGAAAAGTTTGGGGTCACCCAGACAATTTCATGTTTTCCATGAAAACTCCCACTTTTATCCATGTCCTAACATAACTGCACAAGGGTTTTCTAATCATCAATGAGCCTTTCAACACCATTAGCTAACACAATGTAGCATTAGAACACAGGAGTGATGGTTGCTGGAAATGTTCCTCTGCTGTATTTTATTTCCTTCTGATTGGCACATCCAAGCTGCTGCACCTTAACTACTGTCTGACAGATAGTCAGCGTGTTTTACTCTTTTATGTAATCCTCAGTTTAACCAAATCCAAACAGACTGACTCACGGATTACAGTATATTTCATTTGGTGCATTTCCCGTAAGCATGGCCGTCGTGACTCAAGGTGTTTGAAATGATTCACGGAGAGAATGACGCTTATTTGGAAAAAAGATTGAAGCTAATGAAGATGTTTTGTGCCAGATTTCAAATCTGTAGAAGTCTGCGTGGCTGATAAAGTCACACAAACTCACAAGGATTTAAAAAAAAAAACTGTAACTTAACCTCATGTATCACAGGAGAAGCGGCAAACTTAAACTGTATGTAAAGATTGACGTGTCACTGATCTGCAGGCTGCAGGTTTTTTGGCTCAAAAGCTTTTAGTCACGATGCTGCAATATTCAAAACAGCTACCTGCAGGGCTTTAAATGAAGCGCAGCGATAAACTGACAGGCTGGAAGGTGAATAATCCCTCAGCACTGTGTTAACGTCCAGACTCTAACTTCTTAAAGCTCGAGGAGAAAAACCAGCGATTCTCTCCCGGCCTGTTGGTGGGAATGTTTTCATTCTGACAGCTGCTTCTGCTTTGTCACTGATACCTGGTTCCAGCTGTGTGTTCACTTACATCAGCATGTGTGTGTTTGGCTTAAACCAACACGTGACGTCGTACCTGTCGGGCTCACCGATTGGCCGAGGTCGATTATGTAACGCCGATATGCGACGTTTACTCGCAGCCGAGAGAAAAACAGCTGAAGGGAGTTATTTTCAAAGAGTCACATCAGTGGTTTTACATTCAACTCCTTCCAGGAGGTCAATGGTTTTCATGCACAGCTTTTGGAAATGTACGAAAATCAACTGGAGATGCAGTGAAACCCGTGTCATTGGCTGAAGCACCTGTCAAATCCAGCAAAAACAACCCGACATACATGTAGATTTATTGAAAGTTTATTTAACGTGACTTACCAGCAATGAGATGTGAAGTTTAATACGCAAAATGTTTCCTTGCAGACTGCAATGAATCATACAATACTATAAATAATACATTTACTTGATATTTGATATATCGGGAAAAGTCAAAATTTGTCTTAACTGATAAAAAAAAACAATGCAGAGTTATGAAAAGTTTATTTAAAATTATCTCACAGCAAAATTTTTTGTTGTTGCTTCAGTTTTTTAGTAATCAGCAACAGAGAAGTTTATTTGAATGAAACAGACTCACTGATGGATTGGAAATAAAATAGTAAATTTGTTCGTAAAGTCTGCAGTAAAATCCAAACTTTTTCGAATATGAATTTAGTTATACTGGCTAGATTTACCAGATTTTTTTAGTACATCATTATTTGTTAAAGGTAAGTATTTACACTGGGAAAACTGAAAATGTGTCTTATTAATTTTTTTAAATTAGATTATAAATAAGTTTTAGTAATTATAGTAAACTCTGCATTTAAATCAAATTTATCAAAAACAAAATTTGATTTTATTGCAGAATTTAAAGTTAGAATGAGTAGATTTATCAGTCCCTTTATTAATCATTTAAGGTAAATATTTGCACTGGGAAAAATCTAAATTTGACTTGTTTAGAAATAAACACAATGTAGGTGATTTGTTAAAAATAAACAAAAATTAACTAAAAGCAATGTTGTTTGTTGTTGCAACTTTTTGCTTTATAAAAAAGGAGAAATTACTGACAGAGAGGTTCATTGTTTGAGAGAAACTGACTTGCTAATAGATTGGAACTAAAGAATTAAGTGAAATTAGTAAAAAAAAAAATCTTAAAATCTGTGGTAAAATTTTAAATATGCGTTAAAAGATATATTGACATGAGTAGTCAGTCTCTTTAAGTTCTTTATAATTCATTTCAAGAATTATTTAAACTGAGAAAACACAAAATTCGTCTTGTTGGGGAAGAAACTTCAATAGGTCCTATTTACTAAATTTATTCTTAAACTGCAATAAGATAAGAGTCAATTAATCATTTTAAGTTAAATTTTATTTATTATTCTTTTCAGGTAGATATTTAAGCCTGGAAAACCCCACCTTTAAAGCACGAAACAGCAGGGTTGTTTGTTGTTGACATAAAACATCTTCCGTCTCGTCATAAAAACCAAAGTGTTTCTGTAAATTCTGTCAGAACAGAAGTGACCCAGTCGGATCTGTTGAAGCTGTTTGCTGGACGTCGTTGTTGTTTTCCTCTTTTTCACAGCCGAACTGTTGGTGAACTGAACCGGATTTGTTGCTCTCTGGAGGCGTTTGGTTTGAACACAACTCCTGAGAATCACTGCTCCAGTCCTCGATTCTGTCTCTCGCTTTGTCCTCCAACATTTCTTTCATCGCTCATTGTCTCTAAAGCTTCTCCGCCTCGGGAGCGTCTCAGCCGTCCTAATATTTACACCTCCCTGAAAAAGTTGTCATAACTCACAGCCCAAATATGGCCTTCCATTCAAAGCTCGCGGGCGGCATTCGTCCAAACACAACGAGTGCCAGATGCATTCTGTAAACTTTGTCGCAACTTTTTCCTCAGCGATATGACAGCGTGACGGTGTCCAGAAACTCACCGCCGGATGCCACAAATTGGAATTTATGCAGAGATTAGGCCGGACAACATTCCAATAACATCAATTTAATTCAGTTTTATGTATATAATCTATAACACAAGGCAACTCGGGTCACTTCACGTGCTAAAGTCAAGACCTTGCAATCATACATTACAGAGAGAAACCCAACAAATGCAACGATTAGAAAGCTAACGTTCTGATTTTTGGGTTTAGTTTATCCTTGGTTTGTTTCTTATCGAGCTGAGAGGCTTCCAGATGTTGTCAGACCTGTTACTTTTTGCAATGCCACACTTAAACAACAAACCTGTCTTACCTGGGAAGCCATTTTAAGGGTTATGAGATCATTTTCCCGTTATTCTACAGTGGATTTTATCATTTAAGCTGCTTTTTTTTTTTTTAATTCTAAGTGTAGATCCCAAAAAATGAAAAATCTTTAAATGTGTATAAAACAAAATATAAGAGTAAAAATTTAAAGAGACACAAAACAACTACAAAGATACACAAAACAACTGCAGAGACACAAAACAACCACAACGAAACACAAATGAGCCACAAAGACACAAAATAATCACAGAGACACAAAACAACCACAAAGAGGCACAAAACAACCGCAAAGAGGCACAAAACAATCAAAATGAGACACAAAACAATCACAAAGAGACACAAAACGACCACAAAGAGACACAAAACGACCACAAAGAGGCACAAAACAACTGCAGAGACACAAAACAACTGCAGAGACACAAAACAACCACAACGAAACACAAATGAGCCACAAAGACACAAAATAATCACAAAGAGACACAAAACAATCACAAAGAGACACAAAACAACTGCAGACACAAAACAACCACAAAGAGGCACAAAACAACCACAAAGAGGCACAAAACAACCGCAAAGAGGCACAAAACAGCCACAAAGAGACACAAAACAATCACAAAGAGACATAAAACAACTACATAAACACAAAACAACCACAAATATTCACAAAACAGCCACAGAGACTCAAAACAACCAAAAAGAGACACAAAATTTCAGCAGAGACACAAAATAGCCACAAAGAGAAACAAAAGTACTGTAAAGAGACACAAAAGAACCACAAAGAGGAACGAAACATCCACAAGTAGATACAAAATCACAAAGAGACACAAAACAACCACAAAGAGACACAAAACCACCATTAAGAGACACAAAACAACCACAAATATACACAAAATAACCACAAATAGACACAAAATAACCACAAATAGACACAAAGTAACCAATAAGGCACAAAGATAACTACAAAGAGTATAAAATCAAATATAATGGAAACAGTTTAGATCTTGGAAGAGCAAAAACATTCTGTGGTGTTTTGATTGAGTTGCTGCTCAGATGAAGTTAAAGAGTCTAAAAGGACATTGTGATTAAACCCAGATTCATGAGGATTTTTACAGACTTAAAGGGGATGTTTCTGAAGTCATGTTGCAGGTTTTCAGCAGGGAAAAAGACTGAACTGGAGACTTTAATGTGGCAGGAGGTCTTTGTTCAGGTTTTATAAGGCCACTGAACTGCAGGTCTTCACAGCAGAGTTGTGAAAAAATGAACGTACGATTGTTACTCCTGTAGAAATTCAAATAAAATCTGCAGAAAAGTGCCGTTAACCTTTGTACTTGGCAAGTGGAATTGGCATCGTGGCAGCAGAGAAAAGAGCTTGTGAAGTTTGAAATGTGTCATAATTTTCTGCAGTAATCAAGTTTAATTGTTTGCATGTGGTATTTAACAGATGTTCAGGGATTTTTCTGCTTGTGTTTAGTGTGGTTGCTCTGTGGGCAACAAAACCAAGATTCCAGGCCAAAAACGGGAAATTTTGTTCGCTTTTACTTTGATGGATTACCACAACAACTCTTTTAATAGTTTTGTTTTAATGTCATTTGGCTGTTTGGATGCTTCCACCACCGGCGGGGTTTTGGTTCTGCAGGAATAAAATAAATTTAGAAAATAATTAGAAGAGGAAAGAAAGAAACAAAAAAGCACAGTTTTGTGTTGCTGCATTTTTCGTTCAGATGAAGCCATTTGCATGAACAGACAGCAAATTATACAGTGATTTTACAGTTAAACAGCCCTGCATAATGAAGTGGTTCTCGAGGATAAAGATGATTAAAACTGAAAATGAGAACGGAGACGAACCGAGGCCGCGAGCCAAATGTGATGCTGAGAATCAACGGGAAGAAGAAGGCTGGTTGTTGTTCTGCAGCGATCAGAACCGGGCCAGACCAGTCCCAGGGAAAAAAATGTAAAAAGGGATGGAAACCTGTGTAGGACAAACTCGTACATATACACACACAGGCATACATGTTTACATACCAACAGTGGACCGACAAGCTAAACCAACCAACAGGGGACCAGTGTTCCTGCTTATTTTGAGGAAACAAAAATCACAGGTGTTTAATAACATTTCAATAACATTTTTTTCAATATTAAATTTGATAATTTTGTAGGTAAACATACCTTCAAATACACAATATTTTTATGTAAAGTCTTTACTTAACATTACAGTGACTGACATTTTTCACAAGATTATTTAAACATAAAAATATATAATATAACTCAACTAATGATGACAGTTTTTTATGTTATAAAATTATTCATTCATTCATTCATTCTTATTACTTGGAGCAAATTTTTTATGTTTTTCTCATGTAAATGTCCTCAATTTAACTTAAAAAGAAAAAATAGACATTTTGTCATATTAAGATTGAATACTGCCGTTTAACTGAGGAAAATTCAATGAGATGATTATTTGTGTGTTAGTTTACTGTAGGTTTGGCATCTCAGCTGCTGAAATATGTTTCTCCAGCATACAGCAAGTGGGGACATTTTCTTTTAGGGTCTTTTTCCAAAACTGTAAAACTATAACTGTAAATATGCATTGTTTTAATTAATACAACAAACCTTGACCAATGTCTATCTATCCAACTGGTAGCCTCCATAGCCTGCAATGAAACTGTGAATTGGTACTAAGTGTAACTCAAGTCTTTGATTTGGAAACTTGGTTGCATGCATCAATGCCATGCACGGATCAAGAACTGTAGCATCAGGAATAGCTGCTTTATTTATATTTATGTATGAATAATTTACAAACACACATATACATCTACTTCACCAAGAGTGGACCATCACACTAAACCTACCAACAAGAGCCCAGTCATTCTGAACATTTGGAGGAAACAGAAATTAAATAGAAAGTTTTCTTTAAAGGTTTTTTTTTTTAAATGTATATATATATATATAACTGAAAATATGCATTTTTAAATAGTTTTAAAAAAAATGTCATTTCATCCATTTAAATAAAGTGATTTTTCTATTTTTCTCTACTTTCTAATACTTTAAATTTATACATGTACTTATATAGTACACAGGTATATACATATCTTACCTTATCATATTTTACCAAGAGTGGCCCGTCAAGCAAAACTAACCAACAGGGGCCTGATGCACTAGATATTTTGAAGGCACAAGAATGAAATAGAACATTTTCTTTCTTTTTTATAACACAACTGCTATTATGCATATGTTTTATTAAAAAACAAAGGCAAGAGGGCACCGGCAACCCTGACTGATGTTTATCTATCCAAGAGGAGACTTCACTAGTCAGTAATTGTCTTTACAAAGTGTAACACAAAGGTTTTAAACATTTAAACATCTCACATTTCAATAAATATTCTGAAAGTCCCTTGATCAACTTAACAAATTAGTTTTTCTTAAAAATCCTTGGCTTGGTTGACTGGTTGGATACACTACTGTCATGCATTCATCAAGAACTGTAACATCAGGAGTGACTACTTTATTTTAATATATGTATTTACATTTTACACACACTTTATCATCAGCTTTCAAACACTCACATACAGTTGTGGTCTTGCAACTTGTGCGGTAAATGAATCTGTGTGTGCATGTGGATGTGTGTGTGCATGTGGATGTGTGTGTGTGTGTGTGTGTGTGTGTGTGTGTGTGTGTGTGTGTGTGTGTGTGTGTGTGTGTGTGTGTGTGTGTGTTACCATCTGCAGAAGGACGTGAGGAAGAGCTCGTGTGATGGACTGAACTGCAGGGTTTAAACACAGGAGACGGAAAACAAAATAAACACTCTTTACTCTCCCACAGAGCTTCAGGGCCGAAGCGCAGCAGCGGCATTTATTACAGCAAAATGACAAAACTACACACCAAACTCTGTCCATTAAGTAATGGAGTAAAGCAGCGACCAGCGTGGACATTCATACATGACGTATTGATCCACAAAAGCCGACATATTCAGGCTTCATTCACCGTCAGTCAGAGACAACAGAGGGGGTTGTATTATGGAGTGAGATTAGTGTGTTAGCAGGTATGTTTAGCCTAAACAGAGTTGTCAGTGTAGTGTTTCCTTTAGGATTTTTTTCGGCAGCAGCGGCAGGCTCTCCAGGAGCCATGGCGGCATAAACAAATGACACTTGACTGCAGATTTTCCTTGTTCAAGCTATTTATTGAATGGCCAGTTGAAGATGGCTTTTTAAAGGCTGAATATAAAAATTAAAAAATATATATATATATTTGAACAAGCTCATCTGAAAACGCAGTCAGCAGTTACATCATGGAGTGTAGATATTAGCTTAATGCTATCAATAGTTTACTTACATTAGCGACACTGAGTTAGCACCGGGACCAATTAACTGAAGCTACTGATATGCTACGTAGCGTTAGCTGGACATCAATATTTAGAGAATGTCTGTTTAACTTGTAAAATCTATTATGAGTTATCTTTAGCTAATAACTTTTCTCTGGTAAGTCGCTGCTCTATTTTCCAAGACGTCACTCCTCTGACTCTCTGACCTGTTGCCTCGTTGCTTAACGTGACGTCACTTTCAAGGCCGTACTCTTGTGAGTAATTAACGTCGTATTAACCGACGTATCAAAGAGTAGATACTGAGAAGATAGTTATCTGTAGTTTACCTTAGTACTCACGAGTACCTGACACAGTGCAGGACTCTGCTGTGAAGGTGGAGACATGCAGCGGTGGTGTATTTGCAACAATAAAAAAAAAAAAAAATTTGAAGGAGCGGCGGCTAGGATTTAGGAATGGTGGGCCGCCACTCCTAAATGAATGTAGAGGAAACACTGCAGGATCACAAAGGTCTTTTAACCTGCTACATCACCATGTTAACTTGGTCCAGAGCAGGTTCTGTTCAGCGCTTTGGATTTAAATCGGTTGTAAGAAGCGTCTCCCTTTAAGGAAATTGTTTCCTGACGATTATTTATGAGCGAAACAGATTCTTAGATGAGGATGAGAATGATTTGTCTGCAAACCTGTTGATCTGTACGTTGCTAAAACCACTGAATGAAGCCGTCTAGTTACAGTATCGCATACTGCATGCATCATGTTGCCATAGAAACCAACATGTATTCAGCTCTGATGTAGAAATCACATAAATATGTTTTTGTTTATGTTTGTTTGCATTTGCACTGCAGCTGATAAAACAGGTTTGACAGTGGTTTATTCAACAGAAAATATTCAATCAGTAATATTAATTTCACTTCAATTAGGCAAAAAACTAAATTGATTTCCTGCATTATGGGACAGTGTCAGACCTAAATACACTTCAATACAATATTATGTTTAAATATATGGCGTTTAACAGCTTTAATGTGCAGCTGTTAGTGGTAAAATAATATATTAACACACGTTTCACAGCTTTTTACCAGCATCCTCTATTTAATTTCTTTAATCGTGGTTGGTCCACTTCACAAACAGAAATTTCTATAACAGTACAAACATACAGTTTCTTTTTGGCATTCAACTTCTGAGTTGTTTCAGTTTAGTTAAAGTTGTATTCAGAGACTCCTGGATGCTGGTTTTCACCAAAAATTCACTTCAGTGTCAACAAAAGATTGCAGATATATGGACAAAAATGTGGTGTGAATGCTGTAAATGTGCATTTGGTTCCTTCTCTCCTGCTTTTCTGTTCTTTCTCCCTCTCTTTGCCTCTCTTCAGATACACTCTGGATGTCTGTCGTCACTCCTGCCTGGATTTCATCTGTAGTATTACCTCATCCTAAACACTGGGAACACATGTCTTCCTTCCTTTCTTTCCCTTTAACTCTTTTTTCCCTTTCCCTCTCTGGGCTTTGCTCTTTCTCCCTGTGTTTGTCCTCCTGTTTCCTTTCTGTTTGCCGTCACTCTGGCTGTATTCATATGACAGTCTCCAGGGAGAGCTGAGCTGAATGTATGTGACTTCTTTTCACTATTCAGGCATCTACAGTTAAAACACCTTTCCAGATGTGAAGTGGAAAAAAAGGATTCAGATTTCAGGTTTCTCGACTCCAACGCAAAGCAAAGAGAATATTTGAAAATTGTCTTATTTCCTGATAGGTTCCCCAGCTGCATGTTTTCCTTCATGCCTCATGAATATTTTAACCTATGGGGCCCTCCAAATCGCTTTTATCAAAAATAGTTTGCTTTCTGAAAGATGCAATCTGGGACTGGGGAGAGAAGATGAGAATAAGAAGGAGGCAGGTCTTCCTGTTCAGGACGCCAATGATCGACTCTGAAGCTGAAGAGGAAATGAGTCTCTGAAGCTGCTGCAGATGAGTCAGACAGTGGTTCAGTTTCCTGTGAACTCACCGACATCGAGCACATTCAGGGCCGATCGCAGAGAGCTTTCTGTTTTCAGCCTTTAAACACATCTGGAGGATAAATGATGAGCAGCGAAGGAAAAACACAACCTTCAGGTTGAAGAGACTTCTGGTTTGCACATAAAGAGTAAAGATTTATTTACTATCCATCTTTAGTCACTTATCCAGGTCTGCGTCATGGTTGTCCTGGGAGACGTCCTCCACAAAGATCAGAGGACGTCTCCGAGGAAAAAGAAGACCTCTCCGAAAACTTACAACCGCAAAGAGACACAAACAATCACAAAGACTGAACAAACAAACAACCGCAGAGAGACACAAAACAACCACAAAAAGACACAAAACAGCTGCAAAGAGACACAAAACAACCACAAAAAGACACAAAACAGCTGCAAAGAGACACAAAACAACCACAAAAAGACACAAAACAGCTGCAAAGAGACACAAAACAACCACAAAAATACACAAAACAGCTGCAAAGAGACACAAAACCACAAAAAGACACAAAACAGCTACAAAGAGACACAAAACAATCACAAAGAGAAACAAACGATCACAAAGACTGAACAAACAACCGCAAAGAGACACAAAACAACCACAAAAAGACACAAAACAGCTGCAAAGAGACACAAAACAACCACAGAGACATACAACAGCTGCAAAGAGACACAAAACAACCACAAAAAGACACAAAACAGCTGCAAAGAGACACAAAACAACCACAAAAAGACACAAAACAGCTGCAAAGAGACACAAAACAACCACAAAAAGACACAAAACAGCTGCAAAGAGACACAAAACAACCACAAAAATACACAAAACAGCTGCAAAGAGACACAAAACCACAAAAAGACACAAAACAGCTACAAAGAGACACAAAACAATCACAAAGAGAAACAAACGATCACAAAGACTGAACAAACAACCGCAAAGAGACACAAAACAACCACAAAAAGACACAAAACAGCTGCAAAGAGACACAAAACAACCACAGAGACATACAACAGCTGCAAAGAGACACAAAACAACCACAAAAAGACACAAAACAGCTGCAAAGAGACACAAAACCACAAAAAGACACAAAACAGCTACAAAGAGACACAAAACAATCACAAAGAGAAACAAACGATCACAAAGACTGAACAAACAACCGCAAAGAGACACAAAACAACCACAAAAAGACACAAAACAGCTGCAAAGAGACACAAAACAACCACAGACACAAAATAACAATAAAGATACACAAAACAAAAAGACACAAGAGTACAGCAAAGAGATACAAAACAACCACAGACACAAAATAATGACTAAGAGACACAAAACAAACACAAAAAGACACAAAACAGCTGCAAAGAGACACAAACCACAACTAAGAGACACAAAACAACCACAAAATAACCACAAAGACATAAAACAACCTTTCAAAAGTTCTGTCCAGGACGATCTGTTCCCTTTAAAATCCACATTTTAAAACGGTCACACAAGGTAACAGTGTTTAATTCAATGAGACAAACAACAAAACCTTCTCAGACTTCTTAACCAGCTTCTCTAATACTGAAAAGTGAAAGCGAATACATCATAAATGGGAAATCTGATTTCCAAATGAAGTTACATCCGTCCCTAAATGAAATTGTGGTCAGTTTGGGACCTCTAGCCTGTATTTTAAATGAACATTAGCTCAAACAAAAGGCCATAATTCACTTATAATTGCACCTTGTGACCCCTGGACTGAACCGCAGTCGTTAAGCTTATTACATTGAGTGTTTGGGTTAATGGTTGTGCTGCTGCCTCGATTTGCCTTCATCAGAACACAAAACTGACCTCTGTGTTAGTCCTGCATCCTGATGAGCTGCAGTTTACAGGCAGAAATACTTTATAGATGCCGATAGCAGGACGGCAGTCGGAGCCAAAAAGGTTTTTATGTCAGACGTCTCTTTCCATCTGGCACTGATGTATTTTTAGGTGTTCTAAAGTGGCCACAATATTCAGGATTGAAACTGACGGGACAAACGCTATTTTGACCGTTTTACTCCCTCAAGCCACGACAGTTTGGAAACCTGAGATGAAGCCAAATGTTCTGCTCCATCTGCAAGTGTTTTGTTGGCAAATTCTGACTCTTTAAATAAAAAAAGTCAAATCTACATAATGCTTCAGTCACAATAACACAAAACTCCTCAGCAGGTTGCTCCAAAGTCCAGTTTTACTGCATAATCACTGTTTAAACTCTTGTTCATTTATGAATTATTGGGATGGGGTTGTGATTCCTAGTTGTGCTTTGGAATTTGGAAGTTGGACTTAGTTTGACCCTCTAAACCCCAAAACTTCCTGACAGGTTTATAAGGCACGTCATCTTTTTAAAAACTGATAAACTTGCACCATTTTTCAGAGCCAATAACCATGAAAACAGAAGGAATCGTCGGATTTTCAACTGGTTTCATTGAGACAACTAACCAAATCTATGTTCAAAATTGGGATATTTTATCAAAGTCACTTTTTTCTACATGTGTCATTTTTAAAAAAATGCCAAAATAAACAGTTTGCACCAAATTCTATAATTCTTTAATTATGCACTACTGTTCAAAAGTTTGGGGTCACCCAGACAATTCCATGTTTTCCAGTAAAACTCCGACTTTTATTCATGTGCTAACATAACTGCACAAGGGTTTTCTAATCATCAATGAGCCTTTCAACAGCATTAGCTAACACAATGTAGCATTAGAACACAGGAGTGATGGTTGCTGGAAATGTTCCTCTGTACCCCTATGGAGATATTCCATTAAAAATCAGCTGTTTCCAGCTACAATAGTCATTTACCACATTAACAATGTCTACACTGGATTTATCATTCATTTAATGTTATTTTCACTGAAAAAAATGGATTTCTTTCAAAAATAAGGACATTTCTAAGTGACCTCAAACTTTTGAACAGTAGAGTAACTATGGAAAGACATTTTAAAATGAAGCAATAAAATAAATAAAGCATGTAGATCCCCAAGTTTTAAATGTATTTATTTATTTTACAGTGTCCACAATACTAGAAAAACATGTTGTACATGTTAGTTCCACATTTGTAAATAAATATTTTTATGTGGTTTATGCCATCATAACCTTATTATACTTCACAAAAGACTTTTCTGAGTTCTCTCTACTTCTTTCTGTAGAGGTGCAGCAGAGTCCACAGAGTTCAGAAGGTTAATACTTCCATTTACTAAAATCTGGCAGTAACAAATCTCTTGAAAACCTTTAAATCCCACAATTTTGCTGTGAAAATAGCAAAGAACAAAGTGGAAAATATTCAGGGGGCACCTTACAAGTGAACATGGCAGCAGGTTTAATCAACAGTAGTGGACGCATATTAAATCTGAAACTGCAAAATTAAAACTACTATGTTATCTTGTTAACCAAAGATCGACATTCCTGAACCAGAACCTGAATCAGTGGTTGGATTAAAATTGAAGTATGCAATGTATTCCCAAAGCTTTTTATTCTGTTCGTTGAAAGTCTTAAAGAGCTACTATAATAAAAAGAAAACATGTGAAAATCTACCTTATTCTGTCCATTTAAACATACCTGCACACTCTAACTGAAACTAAATAAGACAGAAAAATATAAAGATTTGATTGAGATGTTCGACCTTAAAGTAACCAAAAGTTCACAACTAATAAATGTGTTAATAAAAATGTTTTTCACTGCAGCTCCTGATCAAAGTTTCCTCAGCTTTTGAAAGTAAATAAACTTTTGAGCTAAACTCATCGACAAACTACAATTAGAAGTCATGGCTCCATGTTGTTTTCCTCCTTTTCACATGTTTAAACCTTTGAGATATCCCAGTATCACACTTTGTGTTTGCTTAATTCTAACACTTCAACAGAAGGCAAAATAAAGCATTTTCTCTGCATTCTCTTGTCCACATTTCCCCAAATTCTCTCAGGCTTATTTGAGTAATTTGGTGTGGAGATTCAGAAAAAAATTGTTTGCATATTTTATCCACACAGTGTTTGTCAGCGACATTGATGAGGTTAAAAAACTGCTGTCTGTCTCCACAATGAAACACAACAAAAAGCAGCTGTTGTTGTATTAAAGCACGAGAGACTCGGCTTTGAAAACTCAGTGAAAAGAGGAGAAACATGTTTTCAGCACAAGCCGGAGTCCCATATTCCTCAGTATTTATTGAGTCGGTTTTATTATCTTGGAGGAAATGTGCTTTAGCTGCTTCCAAGGAGGCCACCTGAGAGCCACAGAGACCCAAAATGGCTGCTTTTTCTCATCACCTCGCAGTAGATTTTCCAGATATGAAGGGTGTGGTGGCGAACCAGGGCAGCGCTGAGGGGAAGCACTTATCTGAAATGATTCCTGTAGCTTCCAGAGTCTGTTTGTTAAGCAGCACACGGCTCTTCATCCTGAGGCAGTTTCACCTCCGTTTCTTTTTTATTTCTTCATATATCGGATCCTCTTCAGTCCCATCCTGCCTAAACACCAGTTCACTTCCTCTGGTGTTCAAGTAAGATGCACAGAGAACAAAGAAAGTGAGATTTGTTGCACTTACTCGACAGAACAACCTCAATTTATCCAAATGAAGTTAATCCCAATGTCACTGGTTTAAGTTGGATTCCTCTCAGATGGACATTTCTGCAACTTCATTTTAAAGGAAGATGAGTTGAAGTTTCCAGTTTTTCCAGCTTAAGAATTTGCTTTTGTCTCTAGCAGTTCTTCTTGGTTGCAAACAACTGGTTCTTGTCTGGTCTGTTGTCAACAGCGCCATCTTCTGGCAATGTAATGCAGCCCAGTTTATTTGCTTCAAAGCAATTAACCACATTTCCATTTTATTACTTCTGCGCAACATTTCAAAAGTTTACTTCAAATTTGCTTGATATTTACACTACTGTTCAAAAGTTTTGGGTCAGAAATGTCCTTAATTTTGAAAGAAAAGCCATTTTTTTAAATGAAGATAACATTAAATGAATGATAAATCCAGTGTAGACATTGTTAATGTGGTAAATGACTATTGTAGCTGGAAACAGCTGATTTTTAATGGAATATCTCTATAGGGGTACAGAGGAACATTTCCAGCAACCATCACTCCTGTGTTCTAATGCTACATTGTGTTAGCTAATGGTGTTGAAAGGCTAATTGATGATTAGAAAACCCTTGTGCAGTTATGTTAGCACATGGGTAAAAGTGGGAATTTTCATGGGAAGCGTGAAATGGTCTGAGTGATGCCAAACTTTTGAATGGTAGTGTACAAGGAAAGTTGGTTTATGGTGAATTACAACAGCAGCATTGAGGCCCAAACAGTCAAAAGTTTGAGGTGTGACAGAAACCTGGAAATCACACATTACACTGTAAGATGTGCCAACAAGTTTTCAAAATATGATCACATCTAAAGGCTAAAATGTTCCAGAAAAACCTAAAATCTCGATGTTTGGTCAGTAGAGAGACGAGATCCGATGAGTTGTGCTTACATTCAGTTATTCCATGATTGCTTTTATAGCATTGTGCTCAGTTGTGGTTGTGATTTCAAAACATTTAAGTTCCAAAAGTTACAAATATTGTTGGATGCGACATCCCAGATCCTAACGTTGGGAAGTTTCAAGCTGTTGGACAACTCAAGATTGTTTGAAGACATTGAGAAGGTCTTGGTTGCACCGTCTCTTCAAACAGTCCAGTACATTCTACCTGCTAGCTTTGTTAGCTTAAAAGAATAAACATTAAACGCTTGCATTTCCAGCTTATTAAATCATTTGAATTTGGCTATTTTATCCAGAAACTCAAGGCAGAGTCTTATTTGTCAATCAATTTGAACAAAAAGCAGCCACAATGATGAGTTTGTAGCAGACTTTAAGTAAAAGCTGAGTAAATGTTAAATGAATTAGACCTAGCATCCTCTACTAGGTTGGAACAATCCAAAGTTGTGTAAAAATAGGGATGTTCACAAGTGGTCTATTCTTCCTGCTGCTAAAAATAATGGATAATGGATTAACTCTGAAAGACTATTAATCCTCCTGTTGTCCTCATTTATGGGCACCAAAAACATAATATATAATAATATATATAATAAATGTATTTCCTTGTCTGAAAAAAAATCCAAAAAATCTAAAAAATTCCCCAAATTTCTGAAAATTTCGAAAAACTTTCAGGAAGAAAATTCCAATAATTCCTTAAAAGTTTCCCTTTAAAGTTTTATTTTTAAAAAATTCCCCAAATTTGGCAAGAAAATTCTTGCAAATGTTTTCAAAAAATTTGTAGAAATCTTCCAAAAAAATCCTAAAAATATCTAAAGGGATTCCATATATATCAGTAAAACTTCTAATATTTTCTTTAAGAACATTCACATAAAAATCAACCAAAATCCAGTGAAATCCGCTGGATTTTGGTTGATTTTTTTGTGAATGTTCTTCAGAAACATTTTTAACATTTCTTTTTTTCCACCAAAAAATGTTTAAAGATTTCCTAAAATGTTGAAAGCGTGGAAATCAGAAGTTTCACTGTGAAAATATAGATTTTTTTCCACATTTCCAAACTTTAAAACGGGTCAATTTTGACCCACAGGACGACACGAGGGTTAATGTTGAGCTTTTCTCCTGATGAAAATGAAACTGAAGATTTTTTGACTGATGAGAATTTGGTCAAATGAGACCAACCAATCGACCTGGACGCTACAGCTAAAGTAGCTAAAGTAGTGAGGCTTTCTTTTTGTTGAAATTGTGACAGAACAGGTTGAAAATGTAACATTTTGATGCTATGATTTGTAAAGCTGCTGCTGCACAGGTTTACCTCATACACCATATTGTCTCCCACGCTACAGACTAAACTACACAACCTAAACACAAGTTTCTTGAATGTGTTAATTATTCCTGGACAGTTAAATAGTTTATTCTGGATTGTACAGTCGTGTTTGATGCAGTTTTTCTTTCCTCTAACCTCTGGGCCGTGGAAGGCTGAAACAGCATCTCCACCAGATCTGGCAGCTCTTCAGCCGCCGGGAAATAAAAATTCACTAACTTTTTATTCCACCTGTCAAACCGAATCAACCTGCGCCGCTCGTCCCCGTAAGCTGATTAGCTCGTCTTGTTGTTTTAATTAATCCCTCATAACGTCTCCTGCGTCTCTGTTCGACTACCTGCCGAAGGCCCAGCTCCACGTGTTGTTGTTGTTTTCGTGTCCGCTCAGTGTTTGGGTGCCGAGTCTTTTGTTATTTTCTGCTCCGTTGTTTCTGGTGGAGAGCCGCCTCCAGCATGCGTGTCCACCTGAATGTGGGGGTTATGTTCATTTTCATATCTATGAAAACTCCCCAGATGCAGTCATCATTTGTGCATTTGTGGCTGAATAGATTTCCATTCCACTACCCAAGGGAGGAGAGGGGGAAAAAAATGTTGATTTCTTGTGAGTCTTCCAATCTTGTGGGAGGACACACGATAACGGCGCAGACGGCAAATTGGTCGGGACAATGCAGGACAGCAGCATTGTGTTGGTGAGGCGGATGGAAGAAAGTCGTCTTGCACAATGCTGCCCCTAAACAGACCTCATTTTCTCTTCACTTCCAGTTAGTAGCTGCTGCTGCTGCTGCTGCTGCTGCTGCCTGACAAGCTCCGAAAATACTGTTTTCTTTTACATTTTTCTTTGATGAAACAGCTTTTTAAAAGTAATACGCATAAATAGCTGGTTGTATTTGCTCGATTCTCCACTGGTTGTTTACTCTGTTGCCAATTTCAATGAGTTTTACTGAGTGTTTGAGTAAAAAAATAACTGACATTAGCAAATAACACATACAAGTTGCAAAATTCTTCACTTTCTTTAATTTTTGTGCTTTTAAGTAAAGATCAGCGAACATTTGAGGTGTTTGTAGGAATCAGCAGCAACTTGATGCTACGGCTGCAACTAGTGTTTATTTCAGTTTTTAATAATTCTGTCAATTATTTTGTGATTTAATCAATTTGTTGTTACGTGTACAAAAAATGTCAGAAAATTGTTAAAAAAAAAAAAAAAGTCAAAAAATCTTCCATCATCATCATTAATTTACAAATCCTGACGTTTTATTCTTGTTTCAGAATCACAGAAAGGAGTTTATTCAGAATTGGAAATTGGTGAATAATTTTTTTAAACTGTCATTTTTTAGACTTTTTGTGTTTTTCTTTTCAATTTCAGAAGATATCCAATAAAATCACAGAAAACAAAGTGTTCATTTACATATTAACAGTTTAAAAAAACAGACCAAAACTGAGAATAACATCTAAAACAAAAGTCTGTTAGACTTTTACTGTATTTAAATTAGAAATAATATATGCATTTGTACAGATACTTGCGGTTATTTTCTTAGTTTTTTTTTATTGTATTTAAAAATATCAGCATATTAAGTATAATCGTCATTATTATAAAAGATTTTTACCATTCATTACAGTATTCTGTGGTTTCTTTATGTATTTTTCTGGCATCGTTGCTCCCATATTTGCACCATTTTTTAATAGTGTAAATAAATAAATGTTGAAATAAATTTGTTGGCAACTTATTAAAACTTTGCTTGGAGAAACCTTTGAATAGCCTGGATGCTGGGGTCCCGCTGGTCTCGTCGAAGCGACTTTAAAGCATTTTTATTTGAAAAAGTTTGAAGTCCAACAGGGGATTTTTGACCCTCATCTCTTTCCATCATTCTGACAGTTGATTCTGACCAAAAATCTCATCAGCTGCCTCACAGTCCACATCCTCAACGTTCTTATCCGAGTGCACAGCCATCCAACATCCCAACAGTCGACGTGTCACTTTCAGCGCTATCGGATCAAGACTTTAATGAAACAGGAAAAGTTTCGACTCTCTGCAGGTGGACAAAAAGTTCAACAGCTCATGGAGGAGAACATCAACTCTGAGAGATTAAAGCAGCTGCAGCAGCAATTTATATCACACAGATTCATCATTTCTTCTCTTTTGTTGTGAGTTAGGTTCAGTTTTTGGACTCTAAACCTTAACCTCTACACATCTATACAACTTTGTTCACCAACTTGGGTCTATATGTTGGTTTTACCCATTAGTCATTTAATCTAAACCATTAATTTCCCTCCAAAAATGCAAAATGACTGCTTTATTTATATTCATTTCATCCAGACAAACTGTGTGATTGTATGAAGCACTGTAGTACAAAAAGGAAACAAAGATTTTTGTTAAAACTGTCAAGTTAAACTGAAACTTCTACTTGATAAAAGTAAACTAAAAGTGAACTTTTTTATTAAGGGCAGTAGTTCTTCTCCAAAATAAATCCAAGTTCCTATTGAACTCCTCAATGAAATGAAAAAAGTCTTTATATTAAATAAAGTGCAACGTGGACATTATGGATATTTTACAGCACGAAGGAACTGAAACGATTAATTTTATTTTTATTATTTTAGTTGTTTCTATTTAATTTGCCTTTTTGGTATTACAGTTGGGACAATGCTACCAAATCATTAATGAAAATATGACAATTATATGTACATAACAAAGGA
This sequence comes from Amphiprion ocellaris, assembly GCF_022539595.1. NCBI lineage: Eukaryota > Metazoa > Chordata > Actinopteri > Pomacentridae > Amphiprion > Amphiprion ocellaris. The sequence goes on along the minus strand of NC_072779.1, from coordinate 32,522,425 downwards.
AAAACATGCAACATTCATTGAGGAAAAAAGACAAATAAACCATAAAAGACAATAAATAATTAGAAACAAAAACAGTAGGCCTGTACATGGTTAGATTTTGGAATATATCGCATGTTTCAAATCAAATTAAACATAATCAAATCATTCTTTTTTTATATATAAATATATAATTAATCAAATTGCTGGTGATGTTATCAATCAGGCAGCAACAAAAGTATAGTACAACATCAGGACAGGATAAAACTAGCAAAACCCATTTTTTGAAATTAAATAAATGAGAATAAAATACTAAAATTTGTAAGAATAATTTCTAAAATAATAAATAAATACAGCCACTGATAACATGTGAAGTGCTTAACAAATTTATTAGACCATCTGTCGAACCGACAAAACACAAACAGTTTAGAAATCTGTCAAAGCTTGTTTCAGACTGGAAATTGTGTTGTTATTTATTTATTAGGCAAATAACCACAATGAACAACTAAATAGTCCTTATTCACATGTATTAACCAAAAATCTTAATATTTTCAATGACTGCCTTCTTGCTGCTGTTGTTTTATGAACTTTTCCACAGACTCTTTTGTTACTGAGTTCTAAAGAGTTTCTAGCTGTTCCCAGAGAGCTGCTTTGGATAAAACTTTTGTTCGATCTATTTTTGAGTTCAATAAATCCCAGGTCTGTTTGATAGGATTCTGGTCTGGACTTTGACTTGGCCGGTCCATTAGTTCCAGAACTCCAGATTCTTTTTTCTTGGTCCAATAATCTCTGCTCAGCTTTGAAGTCTACTTGGGGTCACTGTCTTCTTGGTGGATGAACCCACGACCACTCAGGTTCAATCCAGAAGGGATCCCATGATGCACCAAGATGTGGTAGACCTTCTTGTTCATGATACCATCCATTTGAACTAATTTGCCGTTTCCAGGTTTTAGACTGGTCTCTCCAAAGTTCTGACTTAAACCAGATCAAGAGCCTGAAGAAACAAATCTGAGTCAGAAAGTTTAGTTGAAATTCACCAATTCTGTCAAGAGAAGAGTCAAAGATAAACCAAAATCTTGTGGACGGCTAACAGAAGAGCCTAGCTGAAGATGAAAACAGACGATGGATGTTTAATCCTTAGATGCTCCAGTGATTGAACCCTACACTCTTCCATAAGTGGATCAAAAATGACCTGTATAAGAATCAATGTCTTTTTATGTTATTTTGTCTGTTATTTTATCTGTATTATATTTTTGTCCACACAAGAATGATTTCATGTTTGAAATATGTTTATTTTCACTTTAGAACAGATTTAGAACATTTTGATGATTGAAAAAGAAGAATATTACACAGAACAGCAATAAAAGAATGTCAACCTCCATTGTGTTGACATTTTTCCACTCTTTTCCTCCAGATGTTGCTGCTCTCCATCCCTCCATCACCTCTTTTATGATGTTATCAGTGATAAAGAGCTTGGGGTAGAAATACAAATATTACAATTTCTTTCAAAGTAAAAAAAATAATTTAAAAACTTAAATGGAATGATATCAAAAACATGTTTTCGAGGAATACCTGGAAAATGAAATGATCAAAACTTTTCATTACAAAGATATTGCAAGAAAACAACCTCACCTGGTCATTTTTGACCCACTTATGCATCTAAGGGTTAATTAAATATTAGCATTTCTGCAGGTTTGTCATATTTGCAGAAAACCTTTAACATACCTGTAAAAAAAAAAAACACCAAATGCATGATTTGTTTTTGTTTCAAAGAATGTTTTAATGATTCTATAACGTAAGATTCTAAGTTAAAGGAGTCATTGGAAAGTCAAGACTGCCACAATACATTTGGTCTTTATAAGAGGATGGATACTTTAGCTCACGACTGTAAGGTGTTTTTCTATCCTGCATGTAGTCTATCCTGTCTAGTTCTATCCTGCATGTAGTCTATCCTGTCTAGTTCTATCCTGCATGTAGTCTATCCTGTCTAGTTCTATCCTGCATGTAGTCTATCCTGTCTAGTTCTATCCTGCATGTAGTCTATCCTGTCTAGTTCTATCCTGCATGTAGTCTATCCTGTCTAGTTCTATCCTGCATGTAGTCTATCCTGTCTAGTTCTATCCTGCATGTAGTCTATCCTGTCTAGTTCTATCCTGCATGTAGTCTATCCTGTCTAGTTCTATCCTGCATGTAGTCTATCCTGTCTAGTTCTATCCTGCATGTAGTCTATCCTGTCTAGTTCTATCCTGTAGTCACTGGGGGTTTGATAGTCAAGCAGCTCTTCGGTAACATATGTTCAGTTCTTGTTTTACCTCTGTTGGAGTGTCTTTGAATGGAAGCATCACGCTTAAAGCATAGAAATGATGTTTTTCTCAGCCCACGCAGGATAACCTCTGCTCATTAGGAGCATGAAACGCTTCTCCAAGTGGGAATGCCGTCAGTCGTTTGACATTTCAAATGTTCTCTTTGCTATTCTGCCCACTTTCCTGCCAGGAGGGAGGAAAACTATCGAGTGTGCAGTGGTGGGGCGGCGCTTCATCCATGTATTCATGTGTTGGGAGAGTGTTTAACTACAGCTTTACACTGTGTGAGTCTGTCGAGACGTTTCTCAAGCACAGATGTGCTGCTGTTTGATCGGAGCATCACATTACAAGTGTATCGTATCCAACAATTATAATGAAGAATACTGAGTGAAATGAAACATAATTACCACTGGTGCTGTACGGTGTGTTATTTTCACATAGAGTGACCATTCAGACGTGCTGATGTGCTCAGATTCAGTCTCCAGTGTTAAAAGTATATTTACCCAAGTACTTTATTCAGGTACATGTTTAGTTACTTTTACTGCACTTGACTATTTCCATTCTCTGCTCAAAATATAACGACCATAAAGGTTATGACGTAATATTCTAAATTTAGATGAAACTGTATAATGTTGTTAACTTTATCAGCTTCAACATTATAGTGATGAACACATTATTCAGTTCAATTAATATACTTTATTCTGCACAATGAGCACTCTCACATTTGGTACATTTAAGTACATTTTGATCCAAATACTTTGTACTTTCAGTGAAATAACAGTTTCCATTTTTTATTGCTATACATTATTGAATCATGGCCAACTCAACAAAAGACTCGTTCATGTCAAAGTGAAAACTGATTTCCATAAAGAAATGTCAATTAATTTAAAATATATAACCTTCAATAAACGACTTCATTCTCTTTAAGTCAGTATTTAGTAGATGCACCTTTTTAACGCCACCTTTGTAGAAATGAATTTTTCCCAAAAAAGACTCTTTCTTGTCAAAGTGAAAACTGATTTCCATAAAGAAATGTCAATTAATTAAAAATACAAAATATAAAATACATGTTTGCATAAGTATTCATTCCCTTTAAGTCAGTATTTAGTAGATGCACCTTTTTAACACCACCTTTGTTGCCGGATTTTCAACTTTTTATACAGGATTTTTTTTTTCTTCATAGCATTGCAGTTGGAATAGAGAGTTTGTGAAACCGGATGCCTAAGAATGAGAATAATTGCGGGTAAATTTGTTCCTTTTTTAACCCTCTGAACCCTAAAACAGGTTTGAAATAAATGCGATATTTTAGAAAAATCTGTAAATTGACCCCGTTTATCAGAGCCAACTTTTCAACAATCGTGGAAATGAACCAAGATTAAAATATAAGTTTTCGTAACACTTATATGAACAATTTTGAATGAGTTGATTCCATTTTTCTATGTTTGTAGAATAAATAATCCCAAAAAGTAATGTTTTGTTCTGAGTTCTCTCTACTTCTAGTGTTTCCATCGAGGTGCAGGACTTTATTTTGCAGTTAAAAATTTGTACAAATGTGACAGAAGACCCAGAAAGTGCCTGGGGTTTAGAGAGTTTAAATTCATTACAGTTTGTAGCTTTTGGTATTAACTATGATTATGAATCCCATTAAGCTCTGCTGAGTTTTAAAAAGTGAGGCCTGCTGGTTACTCGAGGCCTGATGCATCGTCCTTCTTGTTTTCACAGACATTAGTTTGTGTTAACACGCTCGTGTAGACATTGTGTTAGGCCACAGGAAGTGCTTTAATCGTGTTTGATTGGTGCTTTGGTGGATTTGCGTTGCCCACCTGCCTTTGTCATCGTCATTCACATCATCACACGACACTTTCTCTGCTTTTATGGCTCCAGTCTGAAGCCGGAAACTGAGGAACAGATGCTGAATGGGTTTCAGAAACGGTAAACAAGCATCTGTATTCATTGTGCGTCCACCGGTGTGCGAGTTTGTGCGACAGAACTGGCTGTTTGACAAGTTGTTCGGGAACTTCTCGGCTCCGCGACGCACAGACAGAAGCCTCGTGGCCCTAAAAGGAGTCGTCCTGTCGGGCAAAGATGAACGTCTGCGGTGGGGTTTGTGTCTAAAACTGAACCTGGCAACTCCACAACAAAAGCAGCACCCAGCTTCATTTCTCAGCTGGAGGGCGACGGGTTCTGTGTGCATTTGTTTCTCAGATGTGTCCAAGTGTTTGTGGCGTCGCTGGCTGCTCTTTCACAATCCCTCAGATGGAAGAAGGTTTATGGGTTCATTATTTCTTGCACTTATTTTGTGCAACAAAGGGACTTTGTTTTGAATGTTTGATGATTCTTGAGGAGAAAAATGATGCAACAGTCACTGCAAATATTCTCTTCTTCTGGAGTACACTGTCCAAAATGTTGTTGATTTAGCAAACTACCATCTGTTTAAACTGTTCTGCAGTTAAAATTACAAAGATCGCTCTCCTTTGGGATGTTTTTAATAAGTCCAGGCTTCAGGTGAGCTGGTTTAATAAGTTCTAATGTAGTAAACATGGCCTAAGTCATATTTGTTTCTTCTTCTTCTTCATGGTCTGATGCAGAGTGGGTCATGGGTGTTTCCGACTGCAGCTATATTGACTGATTTCGTCCTCATGGCTTATTTATCTGTAGATGTTTCTGGTTGTCGTCGAATGCTTTTTAATCATCTGGAAATATATTTTAGGATTTTTTTGAGTTCATTCAAAGTTAATTGACTTAAAATCCTGACTTGAAGGTGAAGAAAAATGTAAATATAAAGCCAATTTCATTACACATGATATTATTATTGTTGATGCAGAATTATTATGTTAAACCAACCAATCAGAAGCCATGTCTGCAATCTTTAAAGGTTTAGCCAAATCTGTAAATTAGATTTCCCACAATGCATTTAGTGAATTGTTGGGAATAAGTACTTGTCACGGTGTAGTTTCATGGTAAATAGTTATATTTGCACCATCACACCTTTAATGTACTTTATTATAAACAATACTTTCCTGATTAATGTTTCAAATCTTTATATATGTTTTATCTCAAACCGATGTTTTTTTCCCTTTCACCACCCTAAAGAATACAGTAAATTGAATTATAATTGCAGCACCGAAACAGATAAAGTGGAGGTTTCTTTACTGAACGCAGCTTTAAGCTCATCTTCAATTCATCCCAGTGCATTTTTGTTTTTTATCTTGGGAGTCCTGTGGTACTAGCGGTTGAGGATTACTCGTCTCCTGCTGTGTTTCTGGCTCCGGCTGCAAACATTCATCTTCATGCAGTGTGAATGTGGCCATCGCTGATAAAACGGAGATGCAGCGCCGGTGCTGTTTCCGTCAGCAGGAGGGGAGGAGGTTTGGGCTGAAAAGAAAAGAAAAGGATGGAGGTCCAGAGATGCAGCATCGATGAGCATCCTTCTTCCTCTGACGTCTCCTCTTCACCCCTGGTAGTTCCAGCCTTCCTTTGTTTTGTTTTTTTTTTAACCACGTTTTTCACTGATGAAGGACATAAAATAACACAAACCAAACATTATGTAGTGAAATGATGCTGCTGCTGCTCATGTAGCACTTTAAAACCCACCGAAGATGCAGAATTTATCATCTGAAAAACACCTTGAATTGCTTAAACCTGCACCAAATATAACACAAATAAAGTTTTAAAGTTGACTGATGAACCAATTTTTTTGTTTATGTTCTATTTCAAATGGGTTTGAGCAATTAAAAATGTATTATAAGTGATTGACAAGGTCATAAAAAGACGTATGAAGTAAAAGAGAGGCACTGAAATGGAAACTCAGAATCAAAAATTGATATTTACTGACAACAGATCTGAGTTCATTCCCTTGGCAGAGATTAAAAAAACTGTAAATAAGTAAATTAGCAACTTAAAATCATCAGAAATTAATATCACCACCATTATCTACTTTATGACTATTTTTAATATTAATATTACAAATCAGGGGCTGCACAGTGGTGTAGTGGTTAGCACTTTCGCCTTGCAGCAAGAAGGTCCCTGGTTCACGTCCCGGCTTTCCCGGGATCTTTCTGCATGGAGTTTGCATGTTCTCCCTGTGCATGCGTGGGTTTTCTCCGGGTACTCACGCTTCCTCCCACAGTCCAAAAATATGCTGAGGTTAATTGATCATTCTAAATTGCCCGTAGGTGTGAATGTGAGAGTGATTGTTTGTCTCTGTATGTAGCCCTGTGACAGACTGGTGACCTGTCTAGGGTGTCCCCTGCCTTCACCTGAGTCAGCTGGGATAGACTCCAGCCCCCCCCCCCCATGACCCTAGTGAGGATTAAGTGGTGTATAGATAATGGATGGATATTACAAATCAATGCACACAATTTATAAAAGTATGAATGATTAAACATAACAGAAAAAAGCTTGGAACATGAAAAATGAACACATGTAGATCACCTAAAAATACTAAAAATACTAAAAATGATGGAAAATAAATAATAAACCCCATAAAATTATTATTATTATTATTATTATTATTATTATTATTATTATTATTATTATTATTATTATTATTATTATTATAAGAAGAAATGATAATACTAATAAAAAATGTATGGATTTTATTACTATTAATAAAATAATAATAAAAAAAAAAAATAATAATAATAATTATTATTATTATTATTATTATTATTATTATTATTATTATTATTATTATTATTATTATTATTATTATTATGTATGAGTTTTATTATTGTTGTTATTATTATTTGATGAGTTGCAATATTTATTTTTTATAGTGGATAATATTAAAAAGCAGAGCAACAACGATAACATTAATAATAATAAAGACAATAATAATAACAATAATAATGCTTTACGAGTGTCATTTTTAATAATGATAAAATAATAATAATTTTATGGGTTTTGTTGTTTATTTTCCATCATTTTATTATTTTAATAATAGGCAATAATAATAATAATAATAATAATAATTCTTTATGGATTTTATTGCTGTTATTGTTGTTTTGTTGTTGTTATTATTATTATTATTATAAAACATGCAGGAAATTAAACAATGCTGCAAAAATCTATCAATCAAACATCATAATAATTATTTAAATGCACTAATTTTTGCCTCTAGGTGTCTCTTAATCAAAATAATTATAAAAGTCAATGTAATGCTGAAGGTAAAGGTCACAAATATTCACATTATGACATTTAATTCTAATAAAATTGCTGAAAGTAACATTAACTAACATACTGTTAACTAGTAGCTCACCTTTAGACAAATTGACTAAATATATTTAGGAACTAAACCTGAAATACTAAGAATAAACCTCCAGTGTTGACATGATTGCTGTGTTGCAGGAGCACTGGGAGCAGTTTGTCGCTGCACAAGGGGAACAGCTTTTAAATCAAGCACAATTTTGGTTGTTATCGATACACTCTGGGCTTTTTGATCACACCTTGTAGTACGTTTTTGCTTCTTTTGAGCATTTCAAACCAAAATAATTTGCCAAAACGTAAGCAGAAGTGGAAGATAAGAAAAGATTGCAGGATTGTTGCTACAGAAAGTGCTCTTATTTGCACTTTTTACTTCCAGAGTACTTGCAAGTCTTCCAGCTCAGCAGAAAGCAGCAATGTTCCCCTGAACTCTTCCTCATTTTTAAGTGGGCCCCCTGAGGATCCCCTCGAGGCCCCTGGGGCTCCCAGGATCTCTAATTTACCACATTCACTCACTGAGCAGTGACAGTTCTCTGTGAGGCTTCATGACAACTTTATATAAAGCAAAACAGCCTTATGTGTGTGTCTGTGTCTGTGTGTGTGCCTGTGTGTGTGTCTGTGTGTGTGTCTGTGTGCCTGTGTGTCTGTGTGTGTGCGTGTCTGTGTGCGTCGTGGCTTGTTTTGTGCGTCCGCTAATGACCTGATATGGTTTTATGGGTTTGTTTTGGAGAGTTTGAGCGTGTGGTTGTGGTTAGCAACAACAGGCCTGCAGGGATTGAGATGTGGGATTGAGAGAGCAGCCAAGAGGCTCCATATCTGCCAGGCGGCGGATGGAAACACTAAACCTGCTGCAGCCAAACACGCCGCTGCAGTGTTTTGTTGCAGACTCACCTCCACTGAACCCCGTGAGCTGCAGGAAAAAGGAAATATCAGCATCTTGTGTTGCAGAAAACGCTGCGAACGCACACCTCCTCTGTAGATTATTCTCATGTAGATAGAGAAAAAAGAAAAAAAAAGATGCTGCTCTGGCAACTTTCCCTTCTTTTTTCGGGGGAAGTCAACCTGCGACGCTCTGCTACCGTCTCTCACGTCGGACCCCTCTGTTAGGCGACATTCAATTTGCAGTTAGCCCGCTTTCCATTTGCAGTTAAGTTGGCTAAATGTGGGATTCCGGGGATGTGAGGAGTGGAGTGAGGTTGAGCTATTGTGGTGGCGCTTCATTACTTAACTTTCCCCCGTCGGGAGCCAAAAATTCGGTGGAAGAGTGAAGCTGGAGTTGAGAAATTTGGCCGTGGACGTTTCGCTCTCGGGATTTGTCTTCTGAGCTCATTTAGGGCTTCATCAGCTTCTTCCCTGCAGGTGTAGAAGTCTGCAGAGCTCTCATATGTTTTGTCGCTGAGGCGTAAATGTTTGAAGGGATTTACTCGTGTTCATTAATAAACTAGTGAGCAGAATCGTTTTCACGCTGAACAGTACAAAGGTGACAAAATTAGGAAAAGCTGCAATAACAACTTTAACTGGGTTATCAGAGTGTGTCTGAAATGATGCAACCAATTTACTACTGAGGCCTTTGTTTCTGAGTGTGAATGCTTCACATAATATAGTAGGTTATGAAAAACAATATTATAAGGATAATTCTGCTTTATTTCAGCTTTATGTGCTTCCAATTATTGTGTCTATTGTTGCAGGGCAATATTGATATTTGGGTCTTTCTAAAATTTGGACATTTTATGTCCCACCCATCAAAATTTCACATAATCCATGTGCAAAATACTAAAACATGCAGTTGTTTTGTAAATTTATTTTTCCTGAGACTAAATCTAAAAAACAAGGAGAAAAGAATGTGTGAAAATATTTTTTAAAATATCAAACAAGTCTGGAGTTCCCCCTAAAATGCCATTTTTCTCTTGTCCCGCCCCCCTGATGACCAAATTGAATCTCAAATAAAACTGTTAAAATGAAATTTAAATCTCCTTTTTTTGTTATATTTTTCATTGATGTCTCTTGTAATTGTGAAAACATTTTTTTAATCAACATAATATTTTAAATAATAATTATGCACAGAATGTGTGTCCCACAACCCTGTAGATGACATTTTTGTCTTTCCTGTTATGTTTTTGTTGTTTTCTGTCTCGTTTCTGTCATTTTGTGTCTTACTTTCATCGTTTTTTGTCTTGCTTTTATCGTTTTGTGTCTTGCTTTTGTTGTTTTGTGTCTTGCTTTTGTCGTCAACATCATCAAACAGTTTTCCTAAAGAATGAGTAGAGCAAAGCTATGTCCTCTCTTCTATTTTTCATCTTTTCATCACATTGTCAGCCTTGATTGAATGTCTCACTCTACCTCATATTATCAGGATCAGACTAATTCTTTGGACTGTTTTCCATCAGTCAGTTTGTCCTCTTGGTCAGCAGTAACAGCAGCTAAATATCTAGCTTCTACTGCTGAGAAAAAGATCACATTAGCATGGATTAGCAACCCTGTTACTGTGATTAGAGTAGGGTTAGCAAACAACACAGAAAACATGGAATAAAAATGCTACCATTGATGTGGAAGCTGAGCCAATCAAGCCTTTGATAGTTTATTACCAATTATTGATGAATATGGAGCAGAAAACTGTAAAAGAGAAGGTTAATTTTTCATAAATGTTGAAGCCCAAATGTCCTCCAATTCTGGAATGACCCATTTATTGATTATTTTAAGAGCATATTTTTCATGAAGACCAACATAAAAAGGTTTATTTTGAATTGAACCAACTTTATTTTGAATTAAGCACTTGCTTGTTAAGGCTAATCAAGGTACACAGGTAGTGATTTTTATTTTTAAAAACTGGTCATAATCCAGTCTGAGTCCTTTAATATTTAGTATTTGCAGATACCGAGTCTCAATCTGATACTATTTTCCTACAAAATACACACTTCAAGTATGTTTAAAGTTGTTAAAATCCATCCATAAAGCTCTGGTAGGAGGGTGTAGGTTGTATCGTGGCTCCGACAGACAGCAAAAACCTAAATTTCTCTACATTCCTGTCAAAAAACGTATTGTAGTTTAGATGTAGTAAGTTTAGACTGATCGTAATTAAGAAATAATGGTGTAAAATAGATATTACTCAAAAAAAATTTAAAAGGTGTAAACTTCTAATGAAACCTCAGGAATGCTGATATAGAATTTAGGTGTCAAACAAGTTGTTTTTTACATCTGCAGGCAAGATCTGTGTTCATGAAACAATTTCAATTTCCTCGTCAGATCAGTACAGTATATCTAAGACTCCACGTTTATTTCTGTTAAAATAGATACTTACAGTTTTAACGGTGGTTTAAAGTGTTGTGGAACATGTGGACCTTGTGAAGAAGTTTTCCATTATTAAAGCAACAAAAAAACTCCATCAGTCTCCAAATATTCACAGTCCTGGTTGGGAGTTTAATCTTTAATGGGGGGTTTCATGTGTTGTTCCAGATTTTAAAAGCTCCTCTGGGACAAATTAGGGACTTTGGAGCGTATAAATATCCCCAACTCGACTTTATTTGATGGATCTGGAAGGAAGACGGCGTCGTTCATCTCTGTCATTTTAGTCTTTCTTAGAAATTTGAGTTCTAATTGTGACAGTGAAAGGATTCGGATGGAAGAAAGATGCTGCGTTTTAACGAACCGACGCTGTAGTTAAACGATAATGATAAACGAGAGTCGCCATGTTGAGGTCTGGTAGCTCATTCGCTGACCTTCTCCGGTGGTCTTGTGTTCTCTGATTCGGGCTTTGCGTTTGTGTTGTTGGCTGGTGTGCGTTTTTTTTGTCTCTGATTCGCAGTTGGCAGCTTTTAAAAGCACAAACTCCACCCAGCTGCTGCATCCGTCCACCTGGCCAGGATCCCTTCAACAAGCGCTCCCTCTGATTGTATTTGTGTCTCTTTTCCTGCATCCATCCGCCTCCAAATAAGCAGCTGTGAGATTCTTATTATTTCTATCATAAATAACTTTGTGTGAGGTCGAAGTTTGAAGCTCAAGTTGGGTGGATTTCAAAGATTCAACTCGGGAAAATTGATCATTTTACTCCAGATTGAGACGTGAAAGCTCTTTTGATGGGTTGATTGCAGGCGTGAAGAAACAGCTTGTTATTAAAGCAACTATTAAAATGTCCAGCTTGAGACGTTTGTGTGAACATAACTTGTGAAAGGATGCAGCTATCTTCATAATTGCCGTCATAATCATCACTGTCTCACAGTGTGTGAAGCTCGTCCTGTAATGGATGGAGAAGTTCAATAGAAAATTACGTTGAATGCGGTCGGCCATCTGTTAGAGCCAAATTCTGATTGTCATCGCCGCCATCATCATCATCATCATTAGGGAATAATGGGAAACCACCCAGTGGAGCTGGCCTCTGCCCAGCAGCAGGCAGTTTTCAAATAAAGTCCTGGATGCCTTCTTCAGTTATTTGTACTGTATTGGAGATATTTTTCTCGACTGATTTGTCCTTCGATGCTCAGGTGGCTAAAGACGTGCAATCCTGCTTTGATTAGCTGAACAAGGTCAGGTCATTTCTGCCTTCTGCAGGCTTAAAAACAGGTTCTCTACACATCTATCCCTCCAGACTTAACTACAGAGTGCACTTTGTTTTTGCTTTTTTGTTTTTTTTTTAACCTTGTTAACATGTCCCTATGGTGGTTTTTATTTGCCAGAGGGCTGAGATCGTTGTAGGGGTTCAGCCAGCAGTGGGCACCATGACAAAGACTTCTTTGCTGCATAAAGATCTTCAATCAGGGCTAATGTGTTGAAGACAAGCTAGGATCAAGTAGAAGTGTGTTTTAAGTTGATCCTACTTTGTTCAAAAGAAAATATTTTTGGGGTTTATCTAATGAGGGGCACCATGACGAAGACTTCTGTAATGCTTAATGACCTTCGACCAGAGTAAATGTGGTAAAGTAAAGCTAGGATCAATTAGAACTATGCTTTTATTTGATCCTACCTTGTTTAAAAAATGTTGTTGGGGTTTAGCTAGCAATGGGCACCATGACAAAGACTTCTGTGATGCTCAATGACCTCCAACCAGAGCTCATGTGTTTAAAACAAGCTAGGATCAAGTAGAACTGTGTTTTTAGTTGATCGTAGCTTGTTAATAAAAAAAAAACAATGTCTGGGTTTAGCTAGCAATGGCACCATGACCAAGACTTCTGTAACGCTTAATGACCTCCGACCAGAGATTATGTATTTAAGACCAACCGGGATCGCCATTGTCAGTGTGACTTGTTAAGAAGTTGTGCATTGGAAAACTTAGTTTATTACAAGTCGATTCATAAATCAGATGATGTGTCCTAGAGTGGAACTTTAACGATTATGTTTGGGAAAATTTAGACTGATTGTGATTAAGAAGCCATGGTGTAAAATAATATAATATTACTGAAAGATTGGGAATTCAAGTATCAAATTAGCATTTAGTTCATCTATAGGTATGCAGAGTTTTTTTCTTGCAACAAATTGATTGATTGAACAGAGTTTCTTCTAAAGATCCTTTAATCTAAAGTACATGGGCCTTGAATGGGATTGATTTCATGAAACTCTACGGTTTGGTCCTTTTAGTCTGTTAAACGTGACCTATGGTATCTTTATTGTTGTATCATTTGCTTCTAGTCTTTTTTATGTTAACTTTTTATTAAAAAATCGGTGCTTGAAGTAGTTCCTGTTGTTTCACACTACATTCCTTCACTTGTTCATCCACTGCAGACCAACAACAATACATTGATTGTGTACTGAGTCGCTGCTGTCCTCCCCCTGATTGATTAGCAGAAAGAGATTTTCCTGATTGGAGCCACCGTCCTGTTCTTTGTTTTGAGTTTTCTTCACTCTGTCAGGGCTCCAGTCGATTGCTCTGCCAGCCGAAGCGATGCCTTCCAGCACCGGACGTGTTGGAGGACTTTCCTATGCAAATGATTCAGTCTGGTTGCTTCAGTTCAGTCATTCGGCCCGATGAGCAGCTTCACACTGTTGGATTAATCTCACCGAATCGCCACAACCAGTTTCTAATCAGCAGCCTTGATGAATGTTTGTAACATTAATCTAAGATGGTTATGCATGTGTAGCTCAAAATGTTTGACAACTTTTTTAAACGGTATAAAATTTGAACATTGATTCACTACTTTCTATTTGCAGAAAGTTGATTTTATTCAATATTTAGTCCCAATCAGAAACCATTTTTTATCGATAATACCAACTTCAAGTATATTAACATTACTGAAATCAATCCAATCTATGCTAAACAACTGAATAGCTCTGAAACACATTAAGAAAGAAATTGCATTTCTACATCCAAATTGTGCCTTAATGTTTCTTAAGGTCATGAACCTTATTGTAAAGCTCTGGTGGGACACTGTCTGAAATGTAGCGTAAGAAGACAGAGAAAACCTGTTTTAGCAATATGCGTGTTAGAAAATGTATAGTAGATCATCTGTAGTATCTGGTTGTTCCACCAGGTGGAGGCTCTTACTGTTTAATACTGTAGCGACCAGAGGAGGTTTCACTTGGACTATGAGGAGTTCATGTTGGCAAGCAGAGAGCATTGTGGGGGTTTAGCTAGCAACAGGCACCATGACAAAGACACCTTTGATGCTTAATGAGCTCCAACAAGTGCTCATGTGCATAAATCAAACTAGGATCGAGTAGAGCTGTGTTTTTAGTTGATCCTAGGTGGTTAAAAAAAAATGTTTTCTTGGGTTTAGCTAGCAATGGGCATCATGACAATGACTCTGTGGTGTTTAATAACCTCCAAGCAGAGCTCGTGTTTAAAACAAACTAGGATTGAGTAAAACTGTGTTTTTTGATCCTAGCCTGTTAAAAAAAAAATACTATTGTGGGGTTTACAGAGCAGTGGGCACCATGACAAAGACTTCTGTGATGCTTATTGACCTCCAACCAGTGCCTATGTGTTTATGACAAGCTAGGATCGAGTAGAACCATGTTTACAGTTGATCCTAGCTTGTCTTAAAACCACTGTGGGGGTTTAGCTAGCAAGGGGCCACCATGACAAAGACTTATGCAATGCCTTTTGACCTCCAACCAGAGATTATGTGTTTAAGACAAGCTAGGATTGAGTAAAGCCATGTTTATAGTTGATCCTAGCTAGTTTAAAACAGAAAAATTTTAGGGTTTAGCTAGCAAGGGGCCACCTTGACTAAGACTTATACGATGCTTAATGACGTCCGATCAGAGCTAATGTTTTTAAGACTAACTGGGATCAACTAGGACAGTGTTCTAAAGCCCATCATCTTTGCTAAAGTTGTGCTACCAATTAATGATTGGTAATGCAGGCTGAGACAAGGCTTAGTTTTGTACAGATAGAGATCGTTTGAACAAAGCCTTTATCAGCCCAGATCTCCATGTTTGATAGTGAATCAAGACATGCTCCAATAAATTTCATTGTGTTTATTTTGGAAAACAATATAACAGGGTGCTTATTATATCACACATTATCCAAATAGCAGTTTTTTTGGTCATATTTTTACTGGATTTATTGTAGTATTATATGTGTTACCCCACATTTCTGCACAGTAAGTCAAGTACAGTGAAAACAGTGAGCAGTATAATGTATAAACTTTACTTCCCACTTAACTTTAAATTTATTTTCGCGTACTCTTTCAGTGTTAGTGGTCTTTATCTGAGCTGAAGTGTTGATTTTCCGATAGCCGGCCTACATAATTTAGTTGTATTTAAAGTTTGACTCATTTCCTAATGACCAATTTTGAAAACATTCTCTCGAGGTGAGTCCAAATTTGTAGAAGTCGTTTTTCGCCGTCCTGGTTCTCGTTATATTCTGATGTGGCTCCTTAAATCCTCGTTCATAGCTGCAGGGATGGACGGGAGGCTGAAAAACAATGTTTGTGTCTGATCTGGAACTACAAGTGAACCGAGGATCAGATTCAGAGTCCTGCTGCTTTGTGAACAGAGGATTGTTTTACTTTGTTCGTATTCGTTGTTAGAAACTTGTAGGACGGTTTCATTACTTTCCAGGAAGCGCTGCAGTGCTGTTTTTCAGACATGCCCACAGTAAATCCACGTATCCGGTAACAGTCCACGGTCTCACACCAAACTGTAAAAACTCACGGAAAACGTTTATCAGCTTCTCACGTCTTCAGTGGCTATCTTGCGATGTTTTCGGTCACTGTTTTCTGACTTTTTACTGTTTTTAGTCTCTATTTTTGTGACTTTTTCAGTTGCTTTTTTCTGATATTTTCAGTCACTGTAATTTTTTTTCAGCTGCTGTTTTCCCATGTTTTTAGTCCCTTTTTTAAATAACTGTTTTCTGACTTTTTCAGCAACTTTTTAATGTTTTTAGTCTCTATTTTTGTGACTTTTTTGGTTGCTGTTTTTCAGTTTTTTCAGCCAGGGTTATCAGACATTTTCAGTAGCTGCTTTTGCATATTTAATTACTGTTTTCCTAGATTTTCAGATGTTATTTTCAGGCTATGTTTTCTGATATTTCCAGTTTCAGTTTCTTCATGATTTCAGTTGTTCTTTTACAATGTTTGCAGTTGCTGTTTTTAGTCTTTTAAAAATATTTTCTCACTCTGTGACGTTTTCAGTTGCTGTTTTCCAATGTTTTTAGTCGCTATTTACTGGTGTTTTCTGTCACTGTTTTTGGCAATTTTGTGGCATTTCATTGCTGTTTTCCTACGTTTTATGTTCATTCAGTGTTTTCAGTTGTTTTCTGATGTTTTTAGTCACTGTCCTCTGGCTTTTTTTCCTTTTTTGAGTGTCAAAAACTCTGCTTTATTTGGTTTCTGGTCCAAAAGTGTATGTCTGAACTTTGTATTGCAGAGAAGTTTTACGGAGTTGTAGGTGAGCTGGTGTGCTCGGACTGCAGGACGTAGCAGAGATTTTAGGATTTTCTTTGTGGTTATCACTGTAAGAAACACATTCAGTTCTACTCTTATTTGATTATAAATTGACCAATAAGATGTAACTGATCCAACTTTCAGTGATACAGAATGACCAGTAAACCAGTGAGAAAGAAAGTTGTTTCAGATAAATGACACACAAGAAGCAAGTCGTGGCTTTAGATGGACTCAGATCAGCTGCTGTGGTAGTTGGGGAAGTGACAGTTAATACGCTTTACCTCCATTTAGTCCTGTAGTAAAAACAACTGTCACATTTCTGGAGGCTCAGGCTGATACAGTTGAAGGGTCCAGGACGTCATTTCTTATTTGTCTTTGGGTTCCAAGCTCTAAAAGTTTGCAGAATCAGTTGTAACCGGAGTCTCAGTTTGCTGCAGGAATTTTTTTCTAGACAAAATTAAGAGCTCTGCAGCTCTGACAGCGTCTGGCTTCCAGCCACAGAGGAATCATTTTCTCCTCAGCCTCTCCAAGCTAAAAACTCACCATGAAGATTTATGATAAAGGCCTGAGAAAACAGCTCTTATCTTGAGCTATTGCAAAAATAACAGAACCCAAAAACACTAAGGAAGATTTATACATTTATACAAATGAGCCACTGCATTTCTTAATAGTCTGACTTTTTCCATAAACACACTCTTTTTATTTTTCATTTCAATCAAAACAGTCATTAACAATCCATTTTTACGCCGATGATAATATCTTGTTTGCAGCGTGTTCCACTCCAAACAAGGCTTTCACTACATTTCAGTCAGGTTTGATGCTCTCCAGATCTCTGCTATCACTTTTATCCTCGTTTCAACCTCAGAGGAGAGAAATGGGCTTTTTGCAGGTGTAGAGAATATATAATTCATCAACAAGACAAAGAGAAAAACAAGGAATATTTCCCTTTATGAAACAGAAGAAGCCCAGTTGTTTGTCAGACTGCATGTGAAAATAATATCAATAATAATAGTTTATTAAAGGCAGACTGTGGGCCATAAAACACACAGTTCTCACATTAAAAACAAGACCTACAGACTTGGAACACTTCCCATCCATCCAAAATGGAAAGCATTTCTTTATGTTGAACACTAGGGGGCGTAATATTTATATTATACAGAATTATGACCGTCCACTTGGGTTTATTCATCTCAAATCATCAGATTTCTTGTGCTCGACCGTCTCTGATTTGCTTGAAAACTTTTTGTCATCAACTTTGAATCTTTAAAATGGTGTCTGTGAAATTTGAGCTTCATTTATCAAATAATTTCTGTTGACCCACTTTCAACACATTTTTTCACACATTAAAAGTTGAGGCTGTTTGAACGACAATATCTCAGGAACTATTATAGATAAAAACCTGAAATTTTCAATGTTATTTCTCATCGTGTCATTGATTGAGAATCTGTAATATTGAACAAGTAACTCAAACAATCTGTGATTATGGGTGAATTGAAATATGAAGAAAAAAATTTAACCTTCATGAAAAATGCATGTGAATTAAGTCTGAAAATGAAAAATATGCCTTTTTTATATTTTAAACATAATTTCTTAGTTATACTTGAGAACTATTTTGAAACTCGAACTCTTTGATTAGTCCATCCAATAATATTTTGCTGTTTGTGCTACAACTTGTCATACCCGCTCAATCGGTTATGAAAGCACAAAGAAAGTGTTGTGACCGAGTATTCCATATTGAAAGTCTTCCACAGGTTTTGTATTATTGTGACCTGCAGGTTCAGAAAATATCACTGGTTGACTTCTGAATTATTATTTTTTTGTCAATATGAGCTCAAAGATGGGACTTTTCATGACACTTCGGGTTTTTTTCTTACATTTTTCAACTTACTCATGTTCATAGATTATTTAATGAAACTGTCCAATACTGCAGATTCTTAATCAATGACATGATGAAAAATAACAGTGAAAATAGCAGGTTTGTATCTTTAATAGTCCCTGAGATATTGTTGTTCAAACAGCTTCAAACTTAAATGTGCGAAATTAAAAAAACGTGTTGAAAGTGGGTTGCAGAACAGCTTTTAAAGATCTTTATCTTGGAAAGTATTTGATATATGAAGCTTAAATTTCACAGATATGTTCATAAATATCCATATTTTATGCTATTAAAAGTTCGCACAAATCAGAGATGCCTGAGGAGAATCTTTTATTTTTAAAAAAAGTGATGATTTCAGTAGGAATAATCACTGGAATAAGCAGCTTGACTATCTGTTAACCATCAAACCAAAATCTAAACAGTTTTTACTCTGAATATTTTGATTTGTTTTCGCTTTTTTTTAATTTGCTTCATAATTATATGTGTTATTTCCTAGTTTTTTAGAAGAACTCTGAATTAGCGTCCAAACTTTTGCCTGGTTTTGTACTTAGTTGTGTGTTTGTTCATCTAAGGAGATTAAAGGAGGTGTTGTTGGACATTTTGACCACTGGTGGCGCTGTAGAGCAGCATTATAATGATTAAGTTCCCATTTCATTTGTATCTCAGACCAATTTTCATGCTACCAACCAGTAAAAATGCTGGTTTCAAGCTATTTAAAACTCTACTTTAACCAGAAATGGCCTTTGCTGTTGTTCAAGACTTCACCTTCTCTTCATTAATGCCGTCTTTTGTAGTCCAAGTGTTTCATTTCTTTACATTTTGTCTGGACAGACAGTTGTCACGGTAACCACTGTTTAAAACCTGTATAACAAGAGTTTGTCAAACCTGTTTTTTAGATATGTGAGTTGTGGTTCGCTGTAGCTCCATAGTCAGCTTCAGACAAACAGTAAATATGTTTCACTGCCTTTTTGCTTTACTGCTTGTTTCTGCTGCCGGACTGAACTTTATGCTACGAGGTGAATTATTTACTCCAATAAATCCAGGAATCGTCTTTCTGTGCAGCGTTGGATGTCTTTGTTGGAGATTCAGGATGTCTGGGAGTCGTCGTGAATCTTAAAAACTAAAACGGTGACACATTATTCCAGATGTCAGCGGACAAACCGACGGCTGCTGTAATAAAAACAGAAAGCAGAGATTAGAGGAATGAAGGGAAGGCGAAATAATTCATCACTTTCAAATTTGAAACGGTGCTATTAGGAAATTAAAAACACTGCAATTGATTATACAAGGTTAAATAATGAGACTTTTGAGCAGATTGAAACTTTCAGGGTTGTTTATGCTGCAGATGGATCAATGTAAACTGTGTGTTTTATTATTCACAGTGTGGTTCCACTGCCTAAAGACCAGATTCGTTATTTATTAGCTCCATCTTGACCCGACTTTAAACTGCTGCATTGATGTTTTTAATGTTGCCTTGCATGTTAAAGCTCCATAACATGTTTTTAACATATTACACCAAAAAAATTGAACTGAAGTCTGACTTTGACAACAAATTACATCTCATATCAAATCATAATATCTGTCAGAAAGCTCACAATTACATATTTTTCCAAAGTTGCACTTCAAACATTAGCTGCTAACAGCTAAAGCAGGAATCATCATGATGCAGATTTACTAAAATTTTCTGTTGAGCCTGAAAATTCTTCATTCTATTTGACCAACAGATTTATTCTGGCTGGAAAAGACATAAAAAGTGACAAAAGATGGTAAGACATTGTGTTAGAGAGGTCAGTGACAGCATAATTTTTTTCTTTGACATTTTTGCTGGAAAAAAAAGGACCAAAATAATTCACATTAATTGTTCAATCATAGAAATTACCAGAACCAGATGCATTTTCTCAAAAAATGGTGACTATTTCAACCGTATGAATAATTTGATCAAAAAAATTGTGCAAAAAAATATTAATTACAGCCAGGGGACCTGATTGGTCAAATATAAATTCACTATATTTAAAAATCTGGCTTTGGAGTTCAGAATTTGGGGCTTAACTGCACATTTTTGTGAAAAACGAACCTGCTTTAGTTGTTAGCGACTCCAGTTTGAAGTCTAACTATTGATTTTTCTAAAATCTAATTGTGATTTTACATGTAAGAAAATAAAATAAATAATAAAAATTAACTACAAGTCAAAATTTGTCATAATTTAACTTTAAATAACTTCAGGAGTGACAGAAAGGGGCTCAGATAAACTCATTGAAAACACTTTGCATCGTTGTTTAAAAACCCCAAAGCATGATGGGAACTGTAGTGTCAAAACTCACAACATAGAAATACAGAAAATAATAGATTTTTTTTGGTTTGTTTTCTGCAGTGAATACATTTTTAGTAAGATAAATTTTATTTATCCTGAAAGAAATTCTTGTGCCATGTGTTGCTCAGAAAACACAAAATGACGTAATAAACTAAATCCGGTGCCGATGAAATAGAACAGCATTAAGATGTACACTACAGGCCAAAAGTTTGGAAGCGAGAATAAATGTGTACAAAAAAGATCACAGTAGATTATTACAAATTATAGTCACTCATCAGAATAGATTTTTACTTTGATTATCAGGTATTTGTATCTTCTTTCTTTACTCAGCCGTTCCTTTTTAACCATTTCTGTGGAGATTTATTGGGATTTTTGTCTTCAAACTCTCAAAAACCAGAGTTAAAGTGAATAGTGCAAACTGTGATTTGTTTTTTTACTTTTGCAATGAAATTGTAACTCTAAACTAAGCCCTTCTTCTCTTTTGTTAACATTTATTCAGCGATTGCCTGCTAATTTCAGTGTATACCTAAAGGTGGTGAGCACTTTCGCCTTGCAGCTAGAAGATCCGGAGTTCGTGTCCGGGCTTCCTGGGATCTTTCTGCATGGAGTTTGCATGTTCTCCCTGCGCATGCGTGGGTTTTCTCTGGGTTCTCCAGCTTCCTCCCCATTCCAAAAACATGCTGAGGTTAAGTGGTAACTCTAAACTGTCTGCAGGCGTGAATGTGGGCTGGGATAGACTCCAGATCCTGCGGCACTAATGAGGATTAAGCAGAGTATAGATAATAGATGGATGGATGTCATGAATGTTCAGCTGATGACGTCCAGAAAATGCGGTTAATGCGGCACATCTGCCCTCAGTGTGAAATGTTTCCTCTGTAAATGTAAATTGTGCGACGGAGTGGCTGCTGTTAGACGGAGATCTTTGCCTCTAATCTCCGATCTCCTGCTGTTTACCTGACGTTCTATCGATCTGGCGGCCCTCTCCACGCTCCCCGGCCCTGCTGTAAACCTGTAAGCTGGGCTGTTGCTCTTTATGGATCAGCCTTTCCTCCTTCATGAGCATGTGCAGGGAAACTGTGCGAGGTGCCAACCTCTCTGCACCGCTGCCTCCGAGGCATATTCCTGCACATTTATCATACTTGTCGGATAAAGTGACTCTGATTTAGATCTCCTCCTCCCCGCCAACTCTCTCTCCTCTTTCTTTTCACATGGAAACGGCTTATTCTGCTCTGCACACAACCACAGGTGCATTCATCTCTTCATCTCTGGGTGGCCGAGCCTTTTTTTTTTTTTTTTTAGCTCAATTTATTGTTTCTCATCAGCTGTTTTCTCCTCACACAAACCGCCTGCATCTGACCTGCTGATCCAGCAAAATTCAGGAACGCCACCACCTCCGTGGATGCCGCCGCCGCCTCGACCCCTGGGAGGTTCCTGAAATCCATCGCGCCACCTGGGCTCCTTATCACATAGAGAGGGGGATGGAAAAGACACTGGGGCGGTCCTGACACCGGGACGGAGGAAGATAAAGAGAGAATAGACGAGAGAGAGATCAGAGAGAAGGCAGAGATAAGAGGGAAGAGGGGAGACGAGAAATAGAGTAAATAAAAAAAAGCGTGGAAGGGTTATGGAGGCAGAAGATGCAGTCTGAGAAGCAGCTTAGGAGACGCGACAGTCTGGGAGGAAGATAGGCCGGACGATAAGCTGCACAGGGCCAATAAAAAGAGGCAGCAGCAGCAGAACCTCAAAGCAAAGCTTCAAAACTGCACGTTTCTGTTGACCAAGCTGCAAGGTGAATTAAAATAATACGCAAAAATGATAGTTATTGATTGTTTTACGGGATTCTTTAAAGCAAAAATGCATCACTGGTCCTTAAATATGAATATTTCTTTCTCTCCTTATTAGGAATATCCTGATCTGATGTCAAAGAAAATAACTTATTACATTGTATATTTGCATTTCTACTCATGTTTATAGTTTTAGGACATATTTTTCTGTGCATGTTTACCATGTTTTTTCTACAGCTTAAATTTCTAAGACTGTAAATGGGAACTCTTTCCCCTCTAGGATCAATTAAGTATTTCTGATTGTGATTGTGAAAGGAAGTTCGAAAGTTATTGCCCATAAAACTATGGCTGATCCTTTTATTTTATTACGTCCACTGTTATTCAGGTGTCATAAAGGGAGGGAAGGATGTTAAAGAAGCGAGAAATGTAAATTCTAAATAATTTTGATAATCAATATCTAGCAGCATTGTCAGTACTGGGCTGATGTTGCTGTTTTAGTTAACAAACACTGGCCTTAAAAGCATGAGTGTTGGCTAGAAGTCATTAAGCATCACATACGTCTTTGTCATGGTGGCCCCTTGCCAGCTAAACCATCAAAATGCTTTTCTGAACAAGCTAGGATCAACAAAAAGCATGGTTCTACTCAATCCTAGCTTAGCTTAACACACGTGCTCTAGCCAGAGGTCATTAAGTATCACATAAGCCATTGTCATGGTGCCCCTTTCTAGCTAAACCTCTACAACCACATTTCTACTCAATCCTAGCTTGTCCTTAAATGCATGAGCTCTGATCCAAAGTCATTAAGCATCACAGAAGTCTTTGTCACAGTGACCCCTCGCTAGTTAAACTTTCACAATAGTCTTAAGAACAGCTGGGCTCAACTATAAACAAGGTCCTACTCAATCCTAAATTGTCTTAAAGACATTAGCTCTAGCCAGATGTCATTAAGTATCACGGAAGTATTTGTCATGGTGCCCCCTTGCTAGCTGAACCCCTACAATGGTTTTAAGACAAGCTGGGATCAACTAAAAACATGATTCTATATGATCCCAGCTTGTCTTACACACGAGTTCTGGCTGGAGGTCCTAAACTGTCACAGATGTCTATATTATGGTGGCCCCTTGCTAGCTAAACTCCTACAATGATCTTTTGAACAAGCTAGGATCAACTAAAATGGATCTATTCAATCCTAGCATGCCGTAAACACAGGAGCTCTGGTCCAAGGTCATTAAGCGTCACAGAAGTCTTTGTCACGGTGCTGCCTTGCTAGCTAAACCCCTACAATGATTTTTTGAACAAGCTAGGATCAACTGAAAACATGGTTCTGTTTGATCCTAGCATGCTTTAAACACGAGCTCTAGCTAGAGGTCATTAAGCATCGTGGAAGTCTTTATCATGGTTAGCTTAATCCCTACATTGGTTTTTAGGATAAGCTAAGCTCAGCTACAAATGCAGTCTTCCTTGGTTCCAGTGCATCTTAAACACATCAGCTCTGGTCAGAAGCCATTAGGAGTCTAATAAGTCTTTGTCATGGTGCCTCTTTACTAGCTAAACCCCCACAATATTCTTCTTCTTGCTGATATGAACTTCTTGTTTATATCTGCACTGTTTTTTCCTTTAAATGCTGCATCTTTGTTGTCAAATTAAGTTTTACTTTGCATGTTTATGTTTTCTCCATTTACATAATTTCCATTTTCACTTCATAGACTTTTAAATTTGCCATAACTACTATTTTTGCCTCAGTAATGTTTTCACTGCCAGTTTTGTTTCTAGTTTTACTTAACCAAAGAGTCTGAATCCTCCCTCAATCCCTATTTCTGGTGTGTCTGTGTGTTTATTAGCAGCCACCTGAGGGTTTGATTGTTTGTGTTTAAGAAGAGGGGAAATGAGGAAGAGGCTGCAGGTGGAGAAACTAAATGAGCTTCGGTTCACTCGGTCCTCCACACCTGCTCTCTCTTTCTGCTGTCAGCCATCTTGTTAGTGCTGAGACATCGCTGCAGCTACACAAACACACACATTTATTACAGATCTACACCTGCACACATTTACACTGGAAACACACATTCATTTTTAAAGCAAACACACAGTAACACTGAAATGATCAAAGTGTGATTTGTTTTACTCATGTCTTCGCAACACAAGCTCTTTTTACACCCCTTGTGAGGACTCGGCTACCTTTCAAGGACAAAAAGGAGGTCTGAAAATCCTTACAAGTCAGGTTGAAAATTGGTTTAGTCTCTAGAAGATTAATGTCAATTGAAGTTTTGAAGTGATGCAGACATAACTGTGTATGTATGTGCTCATTCTGATGCATCTTCGTTGGGACTGAGTTCAGTTTTGGACCTCAGAAGCGTGGACGTGTTTTGGGTGTTTGGGTTGGAATAAGGGTTCAGTGAGACATTTATTTGCTGAGGTTAAAATGAGAGGCGAAGGATTGTGTTTTATCAGCGAGGATGCTCACACAGACTCAAGTACAGAGGTGTGTGTGGGCGGTCGGTTTTCTTCGGCGTTCATCTCTTTGCGCGACTCGACTCATTAATCACATGGCAGGAAATGCAGCTCCTCACCTGTGAGGACGCTCAGCCACTCTGTGCACTGACATTAAAGCAAAACGCCACAAACCCAAGATTTCTCTGAGCTCGGCTTTACTGCGTATGTGTGCAGCGCTGCTAAAACGTTGATTGACATGGAGTTTAAAAGACGTAGGATGACTCAAGCTGCACCTGATTGGACGAATGCTTCACTCGTAGACGAATGTGGCGGCTCGTTTGGAACCCTTATCTTACTAAAACAGTTCACCAAAGTGCTTTTCTGTTGCTTAAAGTGTCATTTTTGATC